>NW_019268584.1:1323402-1497874 GCF_002738365.1 Cucurbita moschata | reverse complement strand
AAAAAAAAAAAAAAAAACATATTCTATTTTCAATAAAGTTATTAATGTTGTTTATTCAGTAAAGATTGTTATTGAATAAAGTTAACTTTATGATCATTAATCTAAATCCAATAAACTAAGAACACCCTGGCTACAGTATGATTACTTGAACTATATGTAGAGACATAAGAGTGGATCAAGTTCAAGTATATAGTCAAAATGATCAATAGTATAAGGATAAGGCTGAGTACCTTATTCTGGGGATACTATGGATGCGGCCCACTTTTGTATATGATATAAACAATGTGATCACTAAATTGTACATGTGGAGACATGTGAGTGGGGGCATCCTATGCAATGAGTATTGCATAAGATCGGACAATGAAGAAAACCACTCTCACTTTATAATGTCGTTTACTGTTGAGACTGATTTTCTTTTCATTCGATAACCTAGGTAACTTTGTTTTAATCCTGAGCTAACCATGAACTCCTGTTTATTTGGAATTATCCTTAGATTTGAATGGGTGAGAGTGGCTCTAGTTCGCCGACTCAATAGGCCTCCCATTTCAGGGGTAAGACTGGGTGAATGGCTAGGATGTGGGGTGCAAGATGGAATTCACTCCTACCCACTTTTAGGGATAGAAGAGAGGTAGTGTTCCCTTAAGCACTAACTCCAAGTCTTGAACAAGGGGCCCCATCCTCTCATTGGCCTGAGAGGGATTCGCTTTACTGGTTGGACCACAAACCAATTGTTCATTAGAGGATCAGTGAGACATAAGGAATAAGAAGTAACTTTAAGGGTAAAATGGTAAATTGACCCAGCTCTAGTTACGAACAACCTGTGAAGGATCGACTTACTAATCATGGTTATATCAAATGGACAGAAATATATCTATAGTGAGGGGAGTGCAACTACTAGGCTATAGTGGAGTGTCCTAATAGTTAACGAATGTTGGTTAACAAGGTTAATGAGTTTAGCCGGTTAATCTTGGATCGTTGGAGCCCATGATCTATAGGTTCATTAGGTCCCTCTGCTAGCTCATATTGGACTAAACCATAGAACAGTGTGACGAGTGAGTTCGAAGTGTTCGAATTCAAATTAGGGAATATGCGCTACATACATACGATATATTTGACCGCATTTTTTTTTTATTTACGAATTAAACAAAAAGAGAGAATCTGAGATATTTAAATAAGATTTAAATATCTTAATCAATTATGTGTCGGAATTGATTGGGATTGGCATTTGAATTAACCATAGGCTAAGCATTTAAAATGCCAAAACCAACCCACTTTAGTGTGTTTAATTAATTATGCATTATGAATGTATGTTTTAATTAAATAGAAAATATATATGCATAAAGTATGTCATATAGATTTAAAATCCCACTGTAGGCTAAGCATGTTTCATGCATTCCAAGTATGTTATAAGTGTATAATGTATAGTATGCATGTTTAGGGTTCCATGAGTGATAGATATAAATTGTTATATTATTGCATGGAATGGATGATTATATAATTGTTATATAATGCATGTTAGATGCATGTTATAGGTTATTTTCAACGTCATAAAACGAGATAGACGTTAAAATCTATAATAAAGATAAGTACATGCTCACTTAGGGTTAAGAACCAAGCACGATCAATTTTTATAGTTAAAATAGGTCGATGTCTTGTAAAATTGTGCTCACAAGAAAGCTCACCTGGCACGATCTTGTCTAAGGCTGGAGGTACTTAAGTTGACAGTTTACGGAACACCTACTACCTGGAGATCGAACCAGTACTTGAGCTTAGTTAGCCCAGTTTTATGAGCATGCTTAAGTGATGTAAGATTTAGAAAAATCACCTAGACTTAAGTTATATTTAATTAGCCGAAATATACTTAAGTGATGAGTATACCCAACCATCTAAAATACTTAGTGGGAGGAAAAAGGTGTATAAGATACATCGTTGTCTTTTCACGCTCTCTGTAAAATTCACACAGTGAGATTCATGCTCGGCCTCGTGTTGCCCTGGGAGCGTCCTCCATTCGGAAGGTATTTGCATGAGTCAATAACAAGGTGAATAGAGAAAGTATTTATAGTAAGTGGGAGAAGGAAGTATATCAAATATGTCCTATGGTCTCCACCACTAGGTTGCACCGTGAGATTCCCATGTTCCACCTGCATGTTGCCCTAGAGCAACTACCCATTCGGAGGGTCGTAACATGGGAGTCTAAATAACACAAACTCCAGAAATGGATAGGATTTCTTAGGTCCGTTCCCAACTTTGGCTTTTTCATTCGATAGCATTGTTGGGATTGATCTATAAGGTCTGAAAATGGCGGGTCACACTTACGAAGAAATACTAAGAGTTGGTATATTGTTGACCAAAACAGCGATAACTAAGAACACTATAGGAACAAGAGTTATTCTGGGATTAGTGTTTAAGTCAAGAATGTCTTGGTTTAGTGAATGAGTGATTGACTGCCCTTCGGTAGCAGTTGCTCTAATTCACTAAAGTATCGTTGCAAACTAATAATGATTTGGGTACATTATTACATTTGCTAATAATGATTAGATTAAACAGGATTAAGTCAAATCACTAATAGAATTTTCTTTATATCACAGCATGACAAACTCAATAGTACAATTACTCGCTTCTGAGAAATTAAACGGTGACAACTACACAACTTGAAAATTAAACCTAAACACAATACTGGTCATTGATGATTTAAAGTTTGTTTTAACTGAGGAGTGTCCTCCAAACCCCAGCTCAAATGCAAACCGAATAGTTCGAGATGCGAACGACAGATGGATAAAGGCAAATGACAAAGCCCGAGTGTACATTCTAGCCAACATATCTAATGTTTTGGCTAAGAAACACGATGTTATGGGTACTGCTAAAGAGATTATGGAATCTCTAAAAGGGATGTTTAGACAACCGTCCTTCTCCCTTAGACATGAAGCCATAAAATACATTTACAACTGCCGTATGAAAGAAGGGACCTCAGTCAGAGAACATGTCCTGGACATGATGGTCCATTTCAATGTGGCAGTAGAAAATGAAGCTGTTATTGATGAGAAGAGTCAAGTCAGTTTTATCATGATGCCTCCTCCGAAGAGCTTCTTCTAGTTCCGCACCAATGTGGTAATGAACAAAATAGAATATAACTTGACTGCTCTTCTCAATGAGCTACAGACTTATCAGTCCCTCTTAACGAACAAGGGACAAATAGGAGAAGCAAATGTTGCTATCTCCAAGAAATTACTACGAGGATCGTTCTCCAAAAATAAGTCTGGACCTTCAACTTCTAAAAGTGTTTTAATGAAGAGGTAAAGGGATAAATAAGATTCCTACTAACCGCAAACACAAGGTTCAAAAAACAGATAAAGGAAAATGTTTCCACTGCAACGAAAACGGGCACTGGAAGAGAAACTGCCCAAAATACCTTGTAGTGAAGAAAGCTGAAAACACACAACAAGGTAAATATGATTTACTCGTTGTAGAAATATGTTTAGTAGAGTATGACAACTCAACTTGGATACTAGATTCAGGGACGACTAATCATATTTGTTCTTTTTACCAGGAAACTAGCTCCTGGAGAATGCTTGAGGATGGTGAGATAACACTCAGGGTTGGAACAGGTGAGGTTGTCTCAGCAAGATCAGTAGGAAATTTAAAGTTGTTTTTTGGAGATAGATTCATTATATTAGATAATGTACTTTTTGTTCCAGGAATGAAAAGAAACCTAATATCTATCTCTTGTTTATTAGAAAAGTTGTATAAAGTATCTTTTGAAATCAATGAAGTGTTCATTTGCGAAAGAGGTATTCATATTTGTTCTGCAAAACTAGAAAACAACTTCTATATGTTAAAACCGAGCGAAACAAAAGCTATTTTAAATACCGAGTTGTTTAAAACAGCTGAAACTCAAAATAAACGACAAAAGATTTCTCCTAATACCTATCTTTGGCACTTAAGACTAGGTCACATTAATCTCAATAGGATTGAGAGATTGAAGAGGACTTCTAAATGAGTTAGAAGACAACTCTTTACCTCCATATGAGTCTTGTCTTGAGGGTAAAATGACTAAACGATCATTTTTCGAAAAAGGTTATAGAGCCAAAGAAACCTTAGAACTCGTGCATACAGATCTCTGCGGTCCAATGAATGTCAAATCACGAGGAGGGTATGAATATTTCATCAATTTTATTGATGATTATTCAAGGTATGACTCTCTTTACCTAATGCATCACAAGTTTGAAGCTCTTGAAAACTTCAGAGAGTATAAGACTGAGGTTGGGAATCTATTAGGTAAAACTATTAAAACACTTCGATCAGATCGAGGAGGAGAGTACATGGACTTAAGATTTCAAGACTATATGATAGAACATGGAATAAGGTCTCAACTCTCAGCCCCTGGTATGCCTCAACAAAATGGTGTATCAGAAAGGAGAAATAGAACTCTATTAGACATGGTTCGGTCTATGATGAGTTTCGCTTAATTACCCGATCCGTTTTGGGATATGCAGTGGAGACTACTACATACATTTTGAACATGGTTCCTACTAAAAGTGTTTCAAAAACACCTTATGAGTTATGGAAAGGGCGTAAAGGTAGTTTACGTCACTTCAGAATTTGGGGATGTCCAGCACATGTGTTGTTGCAAAACTCCAAGAAATTAGAACGTCGTTCAAAATTATGTCTATTCGTAGGATACCCTAAAGAGACGAAAGGTGGTTTGTTTTATAACCCTCAAGAAAATAGAGTGTTTGTATCAACAAACGCTACATTCTTTGAGGATGACCACGTAAGAAATCATCAACCTCGTAGCAAACTAGTATTAAGTGAAATTTCTAAAGAAGCTATTGATACAACAACAAGATTTGTTGATCAAGCTGGTCCTTCAACCAGAGTTGTTGATGGAGCTGACACTTCTGGTCAATTACATCCTTCTCAAGAGTTGAGAATGCCTCGACATAGTGGGAGGGTTATAATTTAATCCAATCGTTACTTGGATTTGGCAGAAACTCAAGTCATCATGCCTGATGATGGCGTTGAGGATCCATTGACCTATAAACAGGCAATGAATGATGAAGATAGAGATCAGTGGATTAAAGCCATGAATCTTGAAATGGAGTCAATGTACTTCAATTCAGTCTGGGAACTTGTAGATCAACCAGATGGGGTAAAACCTATTGGTTGCAAATGGTTGGGGTAAAACCTATTGGTTGCAAATGGATCTATAAGAGAAAACGAGACCAAACCGGTAAGGTACAGACCTTTAAAGCTCGACTAGTAGCAAAGGGTTATACCCAAAGAGAAGGGGTGGACTATGAAGAAACCTTCTCTCCTGTTGCTATGCTTAAATCGATTAGAATATTATTGTCTATTGCCACATTTTATGATTATGAAATTTGGCAAATGGATGTTAAGACAGCCTTTCTAAACGGCAATCTTGAAGAGAGTATCTATATGGCTCAACTAGAGGGGTTCATTGAACAAGATCACGAGCAAAGGGTTTGCAAGCTTAAAAGATCCATTTATGGGTTGAAGCAAGCATCTCGATCTTGGAATATAAAGTTTGATACTGCGATCAAACCTTATGGCTTTAAACAGAATGTTGACGAACCTTGTGTTTATAAAAGGATAGTCAACTCTACAGTAGCTTTCCTGGTGTTGTACGTTGACGATATTTTACTCATTGGAAATGATGTCGGATTTCTGACTGACATTAAGCATTGGCTAGCGACACAATTCCAAATGAAAGATTTGGGAGAGGCTTAGTTTGTTCTTAGAATCCAAATTGTTCGGAATCGCAAGAACAAAACACTAGCATTGTCTCAGGCATGTACATCAACAAAATGTTGATTCGATATAAGATGCAGGACTCCGAGAAAGGATTATTACCTTTCAGGCATGAAGTTCATTTGTCGAAGGAACAAAGTCCTAAGACACCTCAAGAAGTTGAGGATATGAGACACATTCCCTATGCATCAGTGGTCGATAGTCTGATGTATGCCATGCTATGTACCCGACTCGACATATGCTACGTTGTGGGAATTGTCAGCAGATATCAGTCCAATCCGGGATGTGCTCATTGGACTGCCGTTTAGAATATCCTCAAGTATCTTAGGAGAGCGAGGGACTATATGTTAATGTATGGTGCTAAGGATCTGATCCTTACAGGGTACACTGACACAAATTTTCAGACCGATGTAGATTCGAGGAAATCGACATCAGGATCTGTCTTCACTCTGAATGGAGGAGCAATAATATGGAGAAGCATAAAGTAAGGTTGCATTGCTGATTCCACCATGGAGGCTGAGTATGTTGCTACTTGTGAAGCAGCGAAAGAATCTGTATGGCTTAAGAAGTTCTTAATTGATTTGGAAGTCTTTCCAAATATGCATCTTCCCATCACTCTTTATTGTGATAACAGTGGAGCAGTTGCAAATTTAAAAGAACCAAGAAGCCATAAGCGAGGAAAACATATTGAGCGCAAATATCATCTCATAAGAGAGATCGTGCAACGAGGAGATGTGATCGTCACACAGATAGCTTTAGAGCACAACATTGCTGATCCATTTACAAAGCCCCTCACAGCTAAAGTGTTTAAAGGGCACCTAGTGAGTCTAGAACTACGAGTTATGTAATCTAGGGCAAGTGGGAGAAAAGGCATGAGTATGTGATGCCCTAGTTCATTGTATTTCTCTCTACTCAACGTTGTAAAACTCCACTAGAGTTTTAGCCCAAGTGGGAGTTTTGTTGGGTTTTATGTCCTAAAACTCATAGTTTGTAAAAAAAGAAAAAAAACATATTCTATTTTCAATAAAGTTATTATTGTTGTTTATTCAGTAAAGATTGTTATTGAATAAAGTTAACTTTATGATCATTAATCTAAATCCAATAAACTAAGAACACTCTGGCTACAGTATGATTACTTGAACTATATGTAGAGACATAAGAGTGGATCAAGTTCAAGTATATAGTCAAAATGATCAATAGTATAAGGATAAGGCTGAGTACCTTATTCTGGGGATACTATGGATGCGGCCCACTTTTGTATATGATATAAACAATGTGATCACTAAATTGTACATGTGGAGACATGTGAGTGGGGGCGTCCTATGCAATGAGTATTGCATAAGATCGGACAATGAAGAAAACCACTCTCACTTTATAATGTGGTTTACTGTTGAGACTGATTTTCTTTTCATTCGATAACCTAGGTAACTTTGTTTTAATCCTGAGCTAACCATGAACTCCTGTTTATTCGGAATTATCCTTAGATTTGCATGGGTGAGAGTGGCTCTAGTTCGCCGACTCAATAGGTCTCCCATTTCAGGGGTAAGACTGGGTAAATGGCTGGGGACGTGGGGTGCAAGATGGAATTCACTCCTACCCACTTTTAGGGATAGAAGAGAGGTAGTGTTCCCTTAAGCACTAACTCCAAGTCTTGAACAAGGGGCCCCATCCTCTCATTGGCCTGAGAGGGATTCGCTTTACTAGTTGGACCACAAACCAATTGTTCATTAGAGGATCAATGAGACATAAGGAATAAGAAGTAACTTTAAGGGTAAAATGGTAAATTGACCCAGCTCTAGTTACGAACAACCTGTGAAGGATCGACTTACTAATCATGGTTATATCAAATGGACAGAAATATATCTATAGTGAGGGGAGTGCAACTACTAGGCTATAGTGGAGTGTCCTAATAGTTAACGAATGTTGGTTAACAAGGTTAATGAGTTTAGCCGGTTAATCTTGGATCGTTGGAGCCCATGATCTATAGGTCCATTAGGTCCCTCTGCTAGCTCATATTGGACTAAACCATAGAACAGTGTGACGAGTGAGTTCGAAGTGTTCGAATTCAAATTAGGGAATATGCGCTACATACATACGATATATTTGACCGCATTTTTTTTTTTATTTACGAATTAAACAAAAAGAGAGAATCTGAGATATTTAAATAAGATTTAAATATCTTAATCAATTATGTGTCGGAATTGATTGGTATTAGCCGTGAATGGCTGAGTATGTTGTTGCTTGTGAAGCAGCGAGAGAATCTTTATGGCTTAGGAAGTTCTTAATTGATTTGGAAGTTGTTCCAAATATGCATCTACCTATCATTCTTTATTGTGATAATAGTGGAGAAGTTGCAAATTCTAAACAACCAAGAAGTCATTAGCGAGGAATACATGTTGAGCGCAAATATCAACTCATAAGGGAGATGTGCAACGAGGAGATGTGACCATCACACAGATAGCTTCAGAGCACAACATTGTTGATCTATTTACGAAGCCCCTCACGGCTAAAGTGTTTGAAGGGCATCTAGTAAGTCTAGGACTACAAGTTATGTAATCTAGGGCAAGTGGGAGAAAATGCGTCGGTACGTGATGCCCTAGTTGATTATATTTATGTCTTTCTCTCTACTCAACATTATAAAACTCCACTAAAGTTTTTGTCCAAGTGGGAGTTCATTGGGTTTTATGTCCTAAAACTCATAAATTGTAAAGAAAAGCATATTCTATTTTCAATAAAATTATTATTGATGTTTATTCAGTAAAGATCGTTATTGAATAAAGGAAATTTTACGATCATTAATCTAAATCCAATAAACTAAGAATACTCTGGCTATAGTATGATTACTCGAACTATATGTAGAGACATAAGAGTGGATCAAGTTCAAGTATATAGTCAAAATGATCTATAATACAGGGATAAAGCTGAGTACTTTATCCTGGGGACACTATGGATGCGGCCCACTTTTGTATATGATATAAGCAATGTGATCACTAAGTTGTACATGTGGAGACATGTGAGTGGGGGCGTCCTATGCAATGAGTATTGCATAAGATCAGACCATGAAGAAAATCACTCTCACTTTATAATGTCGTTTACTGTTGAGACTAAATTTTTCACTAGATGACCTAGGTAACTCGACCTTAATCCTGAGCTAACTATGAACTCTTGTTTATTCGGAATTATCCTTAGATTTGCATGGGTGAGAGTGGCTCGAGTTCGCCGACTCAATAAGCCTCCCATTTCAAGGGTAATACTGGGTAAATAGCTGGGGACATAGGGTGCAAGATAGAATTCACTCCTACCCACTTTAACGGATAGTAGAGAGGTTGTTCCCTTAAGTACTGACTCCAAGTCTTGAACAAGGGGCCCCACCCTCTCATTGGCCCGAGAGGGATTCGGTTTGGTGGTTGGACCACAAACCAATTGTTCATTAGAGGATCAATGGACTTAAGGAACAAGAAGTAACTTTAGGGGTAAAAACGGTAAATTGACCCAGCTTTGGTTACGAACAACCTATGAAGGATCGACTTACTAATCATGGTTATATCAAATGGACAGAAATATATCTATAGTGAGGGAAGTGCAACTACTAGGCTATAGTGGAGTGTTCTAGTAGTTAACGAATGTTGGTTAAAAGGTTAATGAGTTTAGCCAGTTAATCTCGGATCGTTGGAGCCAATGATCTGTAGATCCATTAGATCCCCTTGCTAGCTCATATCAGACTAAACCTTAGAATAGTGTGACGAGTGAGTTGAAGTGTTCGAACTCAAATTAGGGAATATGTGCTAAATATATACATATATTTAACCGCATTTTGATTTAATTACGAACATGCTAGCTAATTAATTTTCCAACAAATTGCCTTTTCAAATTATTCACGTACATGCTAGCTAATTTATTATAATTGATGGTTTTAGAGTGCCTAAAATCCTAATTGCTTCCGCATGTGTTATAACAATACCATCATATCGATGCCTGCCGAGTCGCGCTCTGTCCCTTGCCGAGTCGTGCTCCGCCACCCGCCGCCCTTTTTTTCTTTTTCTTTTTCTTTTCTCTCTCTCCTACAATCCGCAGCCCTTTTCTGGTCCACCGTTTTCTAATTTTCGTATCTTTTGATCCAGAGCTCAGATCGATATGGTTCTTCGATAAAGTTCTAGATCGTGTTGAGGGCTATGTCTTGGTATTTTTTCATGATTTTAGCCTCAACATAGAATAAGATTTGAGCCACATATTTTCGCTTACCGTCTTGGACGATTCCCGATTTTCTTCCAAGTTTCTTCACGAAGTCAGCTTCCCTAGATGAACGTATTCAAACATTAGGTCCCAATTCATAAAGGTTAGTCTTGGATTTGGAAAATATTCAAGTACTCACCTCGATTCTTAACGAAGTCTCGGCGACTGCTCCTTGATTCTCCCAAACCCTCTCCCAGTCTTCCCTTTCTTTTTTTTTTTTGGTGGCCTCTAGGGTTCCACTTGGACCCTGTAGTAGGTGGAGGGGCAAAGGGACAAATGATACATTTGCCCCTCCGGCTTGGGCCGATTTATTTATTTTAATTATTTTTTTATTTTGGTGTTACACCACCACATCTGGATTTTAAACCATTACCTCCAAACCTTAAATATGTGTATTTAGATGACAAGGAGAAACTACACATCATCATCTCAGCACATTATCCTTGACCTAAGAGGATATGCTCCTAGAAACGTTAAAGAAGCACAAGGGGACAATAGGTTGGACATTGATGGATATAAAAGGAATTATTCCTTCACTATGTATGCACACGATTCAATTGGAGAGAGGACAATTTAAATCTATTGATCAACAAAGACGATTAAATCAAATGATGAAAGAGGTTGTTATTACAAGAGATTATTAAGTGGTTAGATGTTGGAATAATATATCCAATTGCAAACAACAGATAGGTCAATCCTATTTAATGTAATCTTAAGAAATGAGGGATAGCAGTAATGGCAAATGAAAACAATTAGTTGATCCTCGCTGGAATAGTAAATGAACAGAGAGTTTTTGGATTACAAAAAATTGAACAAAACTACATGCAAGGACCATTTTTCCCATTCATTGATCAAATGCTTGATAGACTTGTTAGAAAATCACATTACTGCTTCTTAGATGGTTATTTGGGATACAACTAAATTACAATTAGTCTAGAAGATCAAGAGAAGACCACACTTACATGCCCATATGGAATTTTGGCCTTTAGAAGGATGCCCTTTGGAATATGTAATATTCTAGGAAAATTTCAATGATGTATGAAAACCATCTTATGGTACGAACATTCATGGATGACTTCTCGATTTCTGGAGAATCTTTTGAAACTTGTTTGTGAAATTTGGAGGAGGTTCTGCAAAAGTGTGAAGAGAAGAATCTTGTATTCAATTGAAAAAAGTGTCATTTCGTGGTCGGGATAGTGCGAGGCCACAAGATCTCAAAATGAGGATTAGAAACGGATGGAGCCAAGATTGAAGTTATTGAAAAACTTAATCCACCACCTCAGTGAAATGAGTAAGAAGTTTCTTAGGCCATACACGGTTCTAGAGGAGGTTTATTAAGGACTTCTCAAAAATTGAAAAATCGTATTGCAGTTTGTTTGAGGCAAATAGACAATTTTTTGTTTTTTTTTTATTATAAATAATGCATGACAACTTTTCAAGCAATGATCACCGCTCCTTTACTGTAATATCAAATCTTTATTGGAATTCACTATTTGAATTGATATGTGAAGCTATTGACCTTGTCATAGAAGCAAATGCTAGGACTGAAAAAAAGAAAAGGTACTTCATCCTATGAAAAAAAGGAAAGGCATTCCATCCTATCTATTATGCAAGAAAAATCTTGAATGTGACTCAAGTGAATTGTACAACAACTGAAAAAGTGTTTTGCTATAGTATTTGTTGTTGAGAAATTAAGAGCTCCCTCCATCTTACTAATAATAGAAGAATTATGTATTTAAAATGGCCAACTAACGAGATAGTTCTTTAATAAACTAAAATCATACCTAAACTACATAAACTTTAAAATCACACCTAAACTACATAAACTTTATGCCTCCCCCATAAGTTTTAGTTCTCCATACAAGCTGAATTAAACAGAGGAACCCACATTTCAATCATGTAAAATTGATAAAATAAGAAGAGAGGGTAAGGAATTAATCAAGCTTTATTGTTGTCCTTCAATGGAAGTTCCTTTCCTTTGAGTTCTCACGTCCACCTCTTTACCCTAATCTATCCTTCTTGATTTTTTTTTCCTTCTGCCCTAATTTATCCTTCTTGATTTTCTTTTCCTTCTGTTGTCAACCGCTCCTTCTGCCCTAATCTATCCTTCTTGATTTTCTTTTCCCACTCCTTTTGCCATAATCTATCCTTCTTGATTTTCTTTAACTTCTGTTGTTAATCGCTGTTGTATTAGGGTTCACGCTGTTGTATTAGGGTTCTTTTACCCTAATCTATCCATCTTGATTTTCTTTTCCTTCTATTGTCAATCGCACCTTCTGTCCTAATCTATCCATCTTGATTTTCTTTTCCTTCTATTGTCAACCGCTCATTCTACCCTAATCTATCATTCTTGATTTTTTTTCCTTCTGTTGTCAACTGCTGTTGTATTAAGGTTCACCGTTGTTGTATTAGAGTTCTTCTTCTTTGGTTTCAAAGCACCAGAACCCTAATCTATACTTCTTGATTTTCTTTTCCTTCTGTTGTCAACCGCTCCTTCTGCCCTCAACCGCTGTTGTATTAGGGTTCTTCTTCTTCTTTGGTTTCAAAACATCAGAACCCTAATCTATCATTCTTGATTTTCTTTTTCTTCTATTGTCAACCGCTGTTGTATTAAGGTTCACCGCTGTCCTTCTACCTTAATCTATCCTTCTTGATTTTCTTTTCCTTTTGTTGTCAACCGCTGTTGTATTAGGGTTCATTGCTGTCCTTCTGCCCTAATCTATCCTTCTTGATTTTCTTTTCCTTCTGTTGTCAACCGCTGTTGTATTAGGGTTCACCGCTGTCCTTCTGCCCTAATCTATCCTTCTTAATTTTCTTTTCCTTCTGTTGTCAATCGCACCTTCTGCCCTAATCTATCCTTCTTGATTTTTTTTTCCTTCTGTTGTCAACCGCGGTTGTATTAGGGTTCACCGCTGTTGTAATTAGAGTTCTTCTTTAGTTTCAAAGCACCAGAACCCTAATCTATCCTTTTTTATTTTCTTTTCCTTCTGTTGTCAACCGCTCTTTCTGCCCTCAACCGCTGTTGTATTAGGGTTCTTCTTCTTCTTTGGTTTCAAAGCACCAGAACCCTAATCTATCATTCTTGATTTTCTTTTCCTTCTTTGTCAACCGTTGTTGTATTAGGGTTCACCGCTGTCCTTCTGCCCTAATTTATCCTTCTTGATTTTCTTTTCCTTCTGTTGTCAATCGTTGTTGTATTAGGGTTCACCGCTATCCTTCTTTCTGTTGTCAACTGTTGTTGTATTGTTGTATTAGGGTTCACCGCTATCCTTCTGCCCTAATCTATCCTTCTTGATTTTTCTTTTCGTTCTGTTGTCAACCACTATTGTATTAGAGTTCTTCTTCTTCTTTGGTTTTAAAGCACCAGAACCCTAATCTATCCTTCTTGGTTTTCTTTTCCTTCTGTTGTCAACTGCTCCTTCTGCCCTCAACTGCTGTTGTATTAGGGTTTTCTTCTTCTTTGGTTTCAAAGCACCAGAACCCTAATCTATCATTCTTGATTTTCTTTTCCTTCTGTTGTTAACCGCTGATGTATTAGGGTTCACCGCTGTCCTTCTGCCCTAATCTATCCTTCTTGATTTTCTTTTCTTCTGTTGTCAACCGCTCCTTTTGCCCTAATCTATCCTTCTTGATTTTTCTTTTCCTTTTGTCAACTCCATGTGTCTGCCTTAATCTATTCTTCTTGATTTTCTTTTCCTTCTGTTGTAAACCGTTGTTATATTAGAGTTCTTCTTCTTCTTTGGTTTTAAAGCACCAGAACCCTAATCTATCCTTTTTTATTTTCTTTTCCTTCTGTTGTCAACCTCTCCTTCTGCCCTCAACCGCTGTTGTATTAGGGTTCTTCTTCTTCTTTGGTTTCAAAGCACCAGAACCCTAATCTATCATTCTTGATTTTCTTTTCCTTCTGTTGTCAACCGATGTTGTATTAGGGTTCACCGCTGTCCTTCTGTCCTAATCTATCCTTCTTGATTTTCTTTTCTTTCCTTCTCAACTGCTCTTTCTGCCCTAATCTATCCTTCTTGATTTTCTTTTCCTTTTGTTGTCAACCGCTCCTTCTGCCCTAATCTATCCTTCTTGATTTTTCTTTTTGTTGTCAACTCCATGTGTCTGCCTTAATCTATCCTTCTTGATTTTTCTTTTCCTTCTGTTGTCAACTCCATGTGTCTGCCTTAATCTATCCTTCTTGATTTTCTTTTCCTTCTGTTGTCAACCGCTGTTGTATTAGAGTTCTTCTTCTTATTTGGTTTTAAAGCACCAAAATCCTAATCTATCCTTCTTGATTTTTTTTTCCTTCGGTTGTCAACCGCTCCTTCTGCCCTCAACCACTGTTGTATTAGGGTTCTTCTCCTTTGATTTCAAAGCACCAGAACCCTAATCTATCATTCTTGATTTTCTTTTCCTGTTGTCAACTGCTGTTGTATTAGGGTTCACCGCTGTCCTTCTACCCTAATCTATCCTTCTCCCTAATCTATCATTCTTGATTTTCTTTTCCTTCTGTTGTCAACCGCTGTTGTATTAGGGTTCACCGCTGTCCTTCTGCCCTAATATATCCTTCTTGATTTTTTTTTCTTTCCTTCTGTTGTCAACTGCTCTTTCTGCCCTAATCTATCCTTCTTGATTTTCTTTTCCTTCTATTGTCAACCGCTCCTTCTGCCCTAATCTATCCTTCTTGATTTTTCTTTTCCTTTTGTTGTCAACTCTATGTGTCTGCCTTAATCTATCTTCTTAATTTTTCTTTTCCTTCTGTTGTCAACTCCATGCGTCCACCTCTTTACCCTAATCTATCATTTTTTATTTTCTTTTCCTTCGGTTGTCAACTTCATGTGTCCACCTCTTTACCCTAATCTATCCTTTTTTATTTTCTTTTCCTTCGGTTGTCAACTCTATGTGTCCACATTTTTACCCTAATCTATCATTTTTTATTTTCTTTTACTTCTGTTGTCAACTCCATGTGTCCACATCTTTACCCTTATTTTTCCTTCCTTCTTGATTTTCTGATTTTCTTTTCCTTCTATTGTCAACTCCATGTGTCCACATCTTTACATTTATCTATCTTTCTTTATTTTCTTTTCCTTCTGCTATTGTATTAGGGTTCTTTTTTATTTTCTTTTCCTTCTGTTGTCAACTCCATGTGTCCACCTCTTTACCCTAATCTATCCTTTTTGATTTTCTTCAACTCCATGTGTCCACCTCTTTACCATACAATATTTTGTATGAGTGCATAATTACCTACAATAATTACCTACAAAAAAAAAAAAAAACCTTGATATAACTCTACTTTTGGGGAGTTATTGACTTATCCTTTTTTTTAACCCTACATAGGAAGAAAGAAACAATATAAAAGTTAGAGAATTTACTTAAATATGAGAGCCACCAAAGGAGAAAAACGGAAAAGACACAGTTATGCTGCTATAAAAATAAGAGAAAATGAGGAAGAAGAATCAGAATTCAGTAGTTGTTGATAGCAGAAGGAAAAGAATATCAAGAAGGATAGATTAAGACGAAGAGGTGGATGAGAGAGCTCAAAGGAGGGGAATTTAAGTGAACAACAACAAAGTTTGATAAGTCTCTGATCATTTACTCTCTTTTCTTATTCTATATATTTTACATGATTAAAATGATGATTCATCTGTTTAAATAAGTTTATATGGAGAGCTAAATCTTATAAGGGAAGCGGGAGAGTTTTAAGTTGTTTAAATATGTTAACGGTGTAATTTTTAGTTTGTTAAAAAGTTGCTATTAGTGATTTACAAATTTGTTTAGTTGGCCACTTTAGATACATGGTTCTTCTCTTATTTGAAATAAGAAGCAAGAAAATTCTCTTTAATATTCTAGTTTCATTGCATGGATATTTGAAGGTAATCGAAGGGTTTGAAATAATTCTTGTTAATAGAAATTACAAAATGATTATGAAAGTAATCACCATGCATGACCCTCAAAAGAGCGCTTGAGAATTTATCAAAAGTAGATAAAATTCACCACAAATTTCAACAACTTATCTATTTAAACTCTCCTAGCCGAACCTTCCTCATTATTATTGATTTTCTCATTGCTCTCTGTTTTTCTACCGTAATTGACACTCTGCATAAATTTTGTTTAAATAGTTTAAGCTCATCAACACACATTTGAATTATACTAAAAAAATCACTTAATTTTCAGCAACAAAAGTAAGTAAACAAAATAGGTTCTCTATGTAATCGATAATTTACTTATTATTTGCTACTTGTGACAGTGGATACTTGCATGTCCTCCCTTAAACCGGATGTACGAACCGCCATAGGCCCTTGGATGTCCTCCCTTAAACCTGTAATAAAATGAAAGATCTTCTTTTGTTGTATCAATTAGTTCTAACGTGAACTTGCATAACCTAGTGAACTCCAGGCATATTCTTCCAATGGTCTTACTTCCGTGTTTGAGGTACAGGAACTCCTCCTATATTTGGTGCATGGCACAAAAAATGTGCATATGCCCTTTAACCTATAAGTGGCATAGTGAACCTTGTAGATTTTCATACAGTAAATGTATTAAAAGGTTGTTTCTATTGCTTCTAGTTATGTCTCACTACCACGAGATCTACTTTGCCTCTATCAAACGTTGGTGGATCTAACTTCTTAAAGTCTCTTAAGAATCATGACTCTTTCGTGGTCCCTTGAAACTCACTGGGAGAATGTGATACTTAGCTAGCTTAGATAGCATGCACTACCCTGCTTGTTGAGTTTCCATCATCATCACTGGGAGGTGCAGCTTGACTGGGAATAGGCTCTTATTGGGTCTGTGTCTCTGTGTTTTATACTTAGGCCTAGGGAATCTCTACCTCGAGTTATCGGTCAATGAAATTTTCAGAGGCTTACCTTCTACCTCTTCCTCTGATAATCCCAGTAGGTGGTGCCCTTCTTCTTGACACCATGATCTATCATGAAAGAAAACTTAGGGTTACTTGTAGGTACCTCGATCTAACTTGAACAAGTAGCCCAAAAATAGTTCAACCAAAGTCCTTAAATATTTAAGCTTATATTAGCAACATACTTACCTAGCTGGGCATGTCTTGAGATGGGTTATAGAGATGGGATGACTTTCTATCTAGAAAAGTCTATAGAATTCTAAGACCTAGATACTCTGATACCAATCTATCAAAATCCATTTTTTGAGTTGTTTGCCGAACCAATGATGACGTAAGTTGACTCGAGAAAGTAAAAATATAGTAAATTTTTTTTTTAAAATCTTTTTAAAACAGAGACTCAAGAAATTTAGAACATATAAATAAACACAAATACATACATATAAAAAAAAAAAGATACAAAACCATTGGACAATATGGACCTTAGGTTGTCTCTCTATGGCACCAGTTTCATATGTAGTCATTACCTGAAAAACAGATAAAAACTAGAATGCATATAAAACTCAAGTAAGTAGCCTAATTTTAGGCTCCTTAATATTGTCCATGGCTAATCTTAGGGTATCATACTCTCAACCCAACCATAAGTCATAAGCATGAGTTTATTCTAAAGACATTGATAGTAAAGTTCTAAATTATGGATTCCGAAGATATTGGTCCGGAAGACATTGGTCCTAAAGTTCTCATGG
This sequence comes from Cucurbita moschata, assembly GCF_002738365.1. NCBI lineage: Eukaryota > Viridiplantae > Streptophyta > Magnoliopsida > Cucurbitales > Cucurbitaceae > Cucurbita > Cucurbita moschata. The sequence goes on along the minus strand of NW_019268584.1, from coordinate 1,480,288 downwards.
GTTTAAGAAGAGTAGATCCCATCAAATTGTAAGTTCTACCGAGAAAAGTAATCTCATAAATTAAAATGTGACTAAAAAATCTAGTTGGATAACATAGTATAAGAAAGAGTTTCATATTTACTCCAGGGTAAGCCATATTTTAAGTTTGGGGTATAATAACATTAAAATATATAGAGAAAATCTAATACTTTGCCCCATTTTACATGTTCTCATTTAGATTGAGTGACTAGTCGGTAAATATTGTGCTGAATCTGAACAAATTTAAATAAAAAAGAGTAAAAAGGGAATTTCATGTTATGCTTGTAAAGTACACACATGATGATATAAAAGTATATTAGTGGTAAGCGTATGCAAAAAAATCCTACATAGTATATTTTATTCGTTATGTACACTATAACATCAAAACTACTCTTAGAGCAAACATTTCGAACAACATTGATAAAATTGATATAATAATGTACCATGAAATAAAATAAAAGGAGAGAAATAAAAATTGATAAAATTCGCAGCTCTGTTTTGTATCTTACTTTACTCTCTGTTGTACAGGTTTGAGAAATTCGCAATCGAGTACCCTCTTAGAGCAAACATTTCGAACAACATATATTGCTCGATACAACCTTGTTTTTGCTGTATGGGTACTCGTTTTCATACGTTTTTCCACGATCTATAACATCGTGGTTACGAGCAAACAAAAATTTAAGTGAATCGAGACCTTTAATGCTCTCCCTATTATCTTAGAGTTAAGTTGAAACTTTAAAACGTCATAACTTTGAGCTCGATTAATCAAATTAGATGATTTTTTTTCATTTTATGTCACTTTTTGAGATCTACACGCTGACAAATTACATTTAACCCATGCCTTGTGTTCCTTGAAAACTCTTTTAAAGTAACCCTTAATTTTCTCTCCATGAGTGCATAGGTGGCGTTATCATAATCGTGGCATTCTATTGAAAATTCATGATGTAGGGCATCTCATTTAGGTGAGGGAGATAATAAGTTCATCGTGGCATCATGCTCATGCTACATATAGCAGGGCATCTCACCTAAAGAGGAATAGGGGTCTCGTGGTACACTTCGTGATGGGAGATAACGGTTACTCTGGACATGGATATTAGCAACTTGTTAAGCATGTCATTGGCATTAACCTAGGTGTTTCTATGCATTCTTGGGGATCCTAGGTTTATGCATAATGTCTTGGGTCAAGCTTGGGAACATACCAGTTCTTATTAGGAATAGCTCCGACGTGGTCTTGTGCACGTAGAGTCTCATTAGAAACCAAGGGTACTTGTGGAGAATCTCTTATTTCGTGGATACCTCTTTCGTCATCCTAGGAGGCAAAGTGGAATGGTTCGTGATATACGTTTTCTCGATATCTTGGTTTCACTACCTAAGGCTTTCCAATGACTCCCAAACTTCATTTCCTTATACAATCTCTTGAGATAAGGATTCATACAACATTTCATAATGTTGGGAGGTCATTTAGGGCTTAACCCGTAGGTAGTCTTCCGTAGGGGCATTATGGTCATTTTACCCCTAATTCTTGGTTTTGCTCCTTAATGAGTTACAATGGCTTTCAAACTTCATTACCTGATCAAGCATCATAAATAAGATCTACCGTAGAATTTTATGGCATTTGGAGGTCATCTTGGTCATGAACCATAGGTAGATATCCTTAGGGGCATTATGGTCATTTCTCCCCGTTTCTTGGTTTACCTACTTATTCTTATCCAATAACCGCAAAATTTCATACATAACCTTAGAATGATATATTATGCTCAGCAATAAAATTTCATAGGCATCAGAGCTCATTTAGTGGGTTATCTTAATGTTCCTTAAATCCCAAGTAATTTAGTCGATTTAGAGCCTTAACTCAGGGTTCTTTGGATTTTTCTTTCATATATCCTTTTGTCATACTTCGTTTAGGGTTCATATGATAATCCAAGCGATTCCTACAAGTATTTCTTAAGAAAAATCCAATGTGGCTACTTACCTCATCGTCGACATTCGGGACCTCCATTCTTGAGCTTCCGGTATCCGAATTACTTCCAATTTCCTTCCACAGACTCCTTATTGTGTCTAGTTTCTTTTTGCTGATTGTAGCCTAAGATATTTCGTCCAAAATCATTTTCCTTGCCGGAGCTAAAATAGGGGATTCATCATTGGGCAGCCAATTTTAGGGGTTTTCAAGGCCCTATTTCTCCATGGAACCTCTTCCATATCGTTTCCTCGAGCTACAGGAATTGGTTTGAAGGAACTTCTTTGAGTGTGGGACCTTAATTTTGAGAGATCGTTCTCGGTATGCAACTTCTCGAAACGTCAGATTTTCGATCTCTTGGGTAATTTGTTTTACGACGTTTCGACTCTCGATTCCTTCATCAAAATTACTCAAATCCTTCCTCTGAAGCTAAAAGAATCCTTAATTTGAAGGAAAAGGGACCGTAGATAGGATTTCGTCACTTATCCCCAACTTAAGCCCGAAATCAATTTCCTTCAATTGGGCACGCTCCCTCTTCGTGGTCTTCAACGAAAACACTCCATGGAGGTGCAGAAACTTATTGGGATCGTTCTTGCTCGACGAAACGTCGTGTATCCCCAGATTGCATTTTCAAGCTTTCCTTTAAGTTCTTCAATGGGGGATTGAATTGGGGAAATGGTTTTTGGGCACTTTCAGCCGTTCATTCCTTCATAGAACTTGTGGGTAATCTTGTTTAGAAACTATAGGAATACGTTTGGGGAGAAATGGTGGAGAATTGCTCTCGAATTTGGAAGAAATCGGAGAGTAGGAGACCCATAATCTAAATGCTCATAACTCTTGAATGGGCTCTCAACCTTGCTCGATTCTTGTTCCATATTGTTGCCCCAACTTCAGACCAGGAGAAGCTTAAACCGACATTGAGATCTCCAGAATCGTCGTGAATTGGCGGTTTGGATTTTAGTGGAATATTCGCCGAAAATATCTACTCCGATCAGAGCCTCACCGACTTTGGTTTTGAATACCAGCCGTTGGATGTGATGATCTGTCCGTCTTCTAGATCATATCCAATTTTGGAGGAGATCCAACGGTTGAGATTCAAAGTCTTCTAGATCATATCCAATTGAGCTTGGAAATGTAAGGTACGATTTTGGAGTTTTGAGGAACTTTAGTAGATAAATCTCCCTCAATTCTTGACCAAACTCGATGATTTGTTGCTCATTACGATAGAATTGAATAATACTGAAGGTTTGATGAAGAAACCAAAATCAAAAGTCTGCCATGTGAGAATTGATGATGGGAAAAGACACATCTACGTGAAGGTATGTCTAGATTACTATACTATATCTCTTTTTATGATATGTTTACGCAAGTGGTATTTATGCTGTAATATAGAGATGATCAGGGGTTCATCAATAAACTCCTAAGCGTGAACTTGCTGCGATTGTAGAGGGTCTGAAAATATTATAGAATTAGTTGTGATTTGCTTGTACTATATGGGAATACTTTCAATGCTTTAATTTCACCTTTGATTTAATTTCCCACAATTCCGGTAAAGATGACATCAAACCGATGCTTTAATTTCATATTCAAAATTAATTTTCACCGATCTCAGTTGACTTACAATCATATTGAATTCATTTATATGATCAGCAATAGATTCACCGTCACATATTTGTAAATTGAACAATCTCCGCATAAAATACACCTTGTTCATAGTCGACGTTTTTTGGTACATACTCAACAGTACCTTCAACAGATCTGATACTGTCTTCTCCTTGATGATGTTGAACGCCGTATTTTTTGATAGCGTCAACCGGATCAACCCTAAGGCCTGCTGATCCTTGAGCTTCTACTGCTCTGTGTTCATGGTATCTGAATTCACCTCCTACAGGGGTTCGTGAAGATCTTTCTGGTACAGATAATCTTCAATCTGCATCGTCCAAAAATCAAAATCGGATCCATCAAACTTCTCAATTCCAACATTTGAGCCTTCTATCTTCACAGATCATGATGAATCTCGCCTGAATTTGATACTAGTTCATAGGATCACACAATAATACACACACTATGATCACATAGAACAGGAGAGAGAAAATGAAAGGAGGAATATTGAATAAAGATTTATATTGATGACTTTAAGTATGCACGGTAAGAGACAATATAGAGAAGGCAGAAAGTACATTTTAAAAGCACTACTAAGATTGTATATATATGATTCAGTTTACTATAACTTTACCATATATAATCATCCATAGCCTTTTATTATATATCATTTTTCACTATATATGACCATTTGCATTATATGTCATTTACCACATATAGCTTTACTACGTAGAACCGTAGGATGAGCTATAAATAAGCAGCATGCTCCATAACCCAACACTTACGTTATGGGGCCAACTACGGAGATGCCACCTAAACTCTACTAGAGAATATGAGAATAATATCTATATAATAGTATGATGACAATTATGGGTTGAAAAGACATCAAGGTTGCATTTTCAGAGCCTCTAAGGTGATTTAAAAGTATCAATGAGGTGTTACGATCATGGTCAAAGTGTTATAGAAATTTTTTGGAGATAGACTACAATACGAGACTTTCAGGATATGTCTTAAATTTAAGAATGATTTGGGCGAAGGATCGCCATGATTACAATGGTAGAATTTGTCTCTAAATCAACTAAAAGTTCCATGGCAATCTTCCCTATCCCCTTGCACCAATATATTTCATTGCTCAATCTAAACAATTTTTTTTTTTGGTAGAAAAATAACCCATTTCAAGATGTTTCAAAGGTATTGTGGTAGTTAAGGTTCCAAGACCCTTTATTTGAAGTTGGATTTAGTATCCCAAGTTCTATTACATGTAATGATATCCACTATGCCTCTGCAATGCCAATTATATGCCTTTGCAATACCAATTATCTGTACACTCTTTCTACCACACGAATCTTTTCAAATGAGTTTGTGAGGATATATAGGTATATGGGTTTGGTGTTGGACATTTAGCAAGGTTTAGAGGATGTGACTTGAAAGTCCAATTTAGCAAGGTTTAGAGGATGTGACTTGAAAGTCCAAGTAATACATGAAACTAGTTAAACCATTAATCTAGTTAAAAGAAGAAATCAAGTTATCTTAAATGACGTAAAAAAAAAGGGTTGGAATTAAGGTTGGGTTAAATATTTGATATTTTTCATGCATTAGTATCCACGTGAATGTTGATTTCAAGGATGCGCCTGAGCCACGAACCTACTAAATGGACTCTTTTCCTCATGAAATTGTAATGGAAAGCTTAAAATGACATGATAAAGTTATGTACGAAATTTTATGGTCATTGGATTAGGTTAGGGGGCAGAGCCGGTAGCTAAAAAATGACCAAAATCCCCTGTAATTATGGCTCACTGGATTATGACCCAAATGACCTTTGTATAGTATAAATTTTTCCTTATGTAATGGTTTAGAAGGATTATGAAAATATTCAAGGTCATTGGAATATGTCGAGGATTTAAACCAAGATTTGGATTGGTAAATGACCAAAAGTACCCCATAAGAATTCTATGATATTTTCAAGACCCTAAAGGACTCTAAATGATATGAAACTTTTTATGGTGCTCATTTATGATCTTAAGGGTAATTAGGTAAGATCCATGAGTTAATGTAGGTTGCTAGAAAATTAATGATGTATCAACAAGTGGGAGTTATTTATGACCTCAAGAGACTCATTTATGGCCTTAAGGGGTGATGGTTGATGGATTACGAGGAACCAAAGATGGTATGGTTGTTGCAACCGTTGAGCATTCCATATTGGAAATATGAAAAATAGTAATGAACTTCAACGTGGGTCTACAAAGATTCTGAAAGGATATACAATGATATAGATGATCGTTGAAAAACTTACCAAGTCCATATACTTTTTACTTGGAGAGGCTACCTATGTTGTTGACAGTTAGGCTAACTATACATGAGAGATATTGTTAGACTATATGGAGTGCAAGTACCGATAATGTCAGATTGAGACCCACGCTATGCACCCAATATTTATCATAGTTTTCCATAACATTGGGTACTTGCGTTGACTTCATTACTGGTATCCATCCACAAACCGATGGTTAGATGGAGGGTTTGAACCATATCTTGGAAGATATATTGCGTGCCTGTGTGTTGGATTTTGCAGGTAGTTCGAGAATTTAAGTTGTATCTTATGGAGTTCTTTTATAACAACATCTTCGAAGCAACTATTGAGATGACACCGTTTGAAGCATAACGGGGGAAATGGTGTAGGTCCTAAGTTTGCTGGGGACGAGGTAGGTGAATGAGAGTTGTTGGGATTCGAGTTAGTCCAGACTACCAATAGGCCGTACAACAGATTAGAGCGAGAATGCGCACAAATCAGAGTAGACAGAAAAATTATTCTGATGAGAGGCGTAGGAGCTTAGGATTTGAAGTGGTTCTACTGTTGGCATGGTTGGATGAATTGAATGATGTTGGCATGGTTGGATGAATTGAATCATACTATGAAGAGAGTAGGTTGTGACCCTCACGTATAGACAAGACAAGGTGACAACATAATAGTGATGTCCAACCAGCCACGTAAAGGCCGAAAAAAGACGAATGCCATGATGCGACCGAGGAGGATGGTGCATCATCTAACCCACCATAGAAATGTGCGTAGGCAAGAAAGAGGCAACAATGTTGACAGAGTGTCATTGATAGACTTGTTGAAGGGTCGGGTAGGGCCCAAGGCCTTAACCTCGAAAAGAGAATTTGGGCATGCGATTCTGAAGTCAAGTTTGTTCATATAAAATTTGAAAACTCATCAAATTTGGTGTCAATTGGACATAGGACGAACTCTTCATGACACAGTATGTCCATTTCTCCAAAATCATGTCTATAACTACCATACCAAAAAATGTCTCAAGATGTACCTTAGGAGGAGGCGTGGTGTCAACTCTCCACCATCTCTGGGCCCTGTGGCTAAGTGAGCTACCCTATGACATATTCATGTGTCACAGACGAGTGTCTCCAATGACTTCCCTTGAAATGGGTATTCCAAGACAGTGCCGCATGACACTTGTGAGCCAAAATTGTGCCATTGTGTATGTGTCAGAGGTTGGATTATGCACTTGCTATCCATAATGGATTTTATAAATGAACTAACATGGACACAAGATGATCCAACGCCTCAATATAAGTTGATGGATGGATGCTTGGGATGTCTCGATATATGTGTCAGAGGTTGGATTATGCACTTGGGATGTCAGCCGTACAGGAATGCCTTGCCTTAACTTGAAAAATGTAGTAGCACATGGCTTGAGTATTTAAAGAAATACTCAGTAAGTGACCTCACTGGTGGGGTTAAATGCAACAATCACATGCAAATGAGATGATGGGACCTATCTTTCAATCTGCCTTCCTACGGTGCTGTTCTAACCGGTAATTTAGACGTGTACCGTATACTCTACACACAGTCCATACATGCGAGTATGGGCACACCAGTCAGTTCGCACTCCGCTAGGCCTCATTCCTTGTCGGGCGAGCATACCCTGGGAGCTCCTTAGGCTGGACACCCGTTAGAACTAGTAACCGTCACGGCAGCACTATGCAAAACATAACGATCGTTGTCCTGCCATTGGATGTACACATTCGTACCGTCGTGATGGAATAGGGGTATCCCCCCAAATGCATGAGCACACATAATGCATGAGGTCCCCAATATTTCTACTTTTATCATTAATGAATATAACCCCGCTATCATCTTTCATGCTTAACATGTTATTTCTCATTTTTCAGTCTACATATCATACATAATCCTAACGGGGTTACATTTCATTTCATTTATCGTGATATCATGTCATTCATAACATGCGGTATACATACAATTTAGAAAACATAACATAACGGTCCATGCTTTTAACATGCCATTTCATAAAGTGTAATTCATACAACAATTACCTCAATGGTCACACAAAACAATCTAAACATTACACACTACATCACAATATATTGTATCATTCATGTCATATCGTAAACACTTCGTGGTCATATCGTTCCCTAACTTATCATAGCCTTAACGTTCTTATACCTATTACAGTCATATCGTTACGTGAACATACCTTAGTCATATCATCACAGGAACGTATCCTAACGCTATCGTTCTATCAATCTATCACAAACCTTTCCCTTTCTACCCATATCCTAACCATATTCTTTCATCAATCTCTTCTGTCCATAGTACTCCGGTATGTAACCTAACCTTAACGTTTCATGAACGTATCTTACTCCTATCGTTACATTTCGTTTTGTGCATCCTTCTCAAACATATCCTTGAACACATCGTACCATAATTGATATCATACAATCCACATATTATAACCTAACATAAACATAATATAAGCATACCGATTCACTGATAATTCACACATATCAGTATATATGAGACGTGCAGAACCACAGACACGTCTCAACATCAAATATAACCATGTTGATAGTAAGGCCACTTACCTTGTTAGCTTAAGTTGTTGTCACGAATATATCTTTAATGGAAGTTTGATTCTGTCCTTTGAAATTCGAGTCAACCTATGTGAGCCCATGACATCAGTTTCAAGTTTGAACTCTACAAAATTATTTCTCTAATTTACAGTGGTCCATTGTTAAAGGTCTTGAAATGTTATATTATCTTATAATTATATTTTTATTAAAAATCTTATTTTCCATGGTTACTGTTGTATAAAAAAAATAGATACAACTATTTCGAAGTTATTATGTGCTTTACTGCTCTCTGTATTTACCTCTCTCTCTCTATTTAGTTTGTGGTTTTTAATTCCTTAATCTTCATTTTTTTTTATCCCTGCCTTTTAATTTTGTTCTCATGTATTCCAAATTTCAAGTGGATGTCTGTTTCCAAATCTGTCAGTGGTTCTTGTTCACAAATTTTCTTGGTCATTCTATTTTTAATCTATTCATTTGCCTACTGATATAAATTTAATCTAATATTACTGATCTACATCTCGTTTCTAACTCAAAGCAAAACATTTGTAATAATTGAACCAAGATCTAACTATAATTGGTTGTGATTTCTATAAAAAAAAATATAGGATAAAAGAGAATGAAGATTTAATATATACTTATCATCTCCGAGAATCTCAACTGGGTAGAGGCCGTTATCTTTTTTTTTTTTCTAAGTAAATCTGACAATTATTGTGTTTTTTTTAATACTTTCTAAGGATGGGTTGAGGAGATATAATTGTGGGATGAGAGGTTAGTGGAGAGAAGTGGGGAAGATTGTTTTTTTTATTTATTTAATAATAATAATTATTATTTTAACCATTTTTTTATAATTATTTTTATTGGTTTATTTCTTTATTTATTTTTGGGCTATTACAGCCTTGCCTTGGCCTAAAACAGAGGTATCCCGTGGGTTAAATGCAAGAACATGCGAATACAATAACGAGACCTATCATATCAGTCTATTTTTCCTACAGTACTATTCTTATTGGGCACCTGGGATGTGTACCATATACTCTACACACAACGCATACATGCGAGTATGGACTCACTAGTCAGTTCGTGTAAGGACCGGGCTGACTCAATGACTCTAAAATGACCGGTAAATTTTTTGCAAAATTAAACCATTAAAATTTAAAACATAATTTACATTATACGAAAATAGTGGGCGCATTAGTAATTTAAAATATAACATAATGGTTAAAATACAAAATAAGGAATGAACACAAAACGTCTTAAAACAATGGGTTGGGGACGACGGGTGAGGTTTGTCTATGGCACCTGCTCCAGAGTCCGCTACCGACCTCGACCAGCTCATTATTTCCTGAAAAAGAAAAATGGAGAACAAGGAATGAGTACAAGACTCAATAAGTAGCCTACTTGTAGGCTTTAATCGTGTCCTTGATATGCTAGGGTACCACCTTCTTTCCTTTCTTTTTCTTGTTCTTGTTCTTGTTCTTGTTCTTGTTCTTGTTATGTTTCTTAATTCGTTCTCCAAGACACTTCCCTTAGGATTTACGGTACTAGACATAAACTTGTCGACCTGTGTCCGAGGCTTCATGCGTTCCAAGCGACACAGTCTTAATACCTACGCTTAAGGCTTCATACGCTCCAAGTAGCGTAGTCTAAGTCATAAGCATGATGTACCGCGTGAGGTCTTAGGAGGTTCTTGATTCATGGCTAGGGTAACTTACTCTCTTCTTGCTCCATCGTGGCACTAGGTCACTCCTCATGATAAACCATAAAGGTCAAGTGATCGATGCATGCATGAACATGGCATAGACCATAAGTGTCACGTGATCGGTGCGTACATGAACATGGCATCCTGCAAATCATAACATGGTGCAGGGGATCTCATCTAGGTGAGGAGAATGAGGCCAAACATGACATCTTGCAAGAGAAACACGATGCAGGGCATCCCACCTAGAAGAGGAAACAAGGCCTCCTTAGAAAGCACCCCATGGTCAGAGGTATGGGCCACAATTGGACATGCTTAGAGTATTACCTAGCATTCTTGAATTTTGAGTCTTGAGGACTTTGGTCCCTTATGTTTGAGTGGTACCTAGCATTCTTCTTGTCTTGGTAGTTGTATAGCTTGTTATTGATTCTTAATCTTGTAAGTTCCTAAGGTTCTTATGTTTCTTGAGGCGTGGTTGTTATATACATTCGTGATCATATGAACCCATCGTAATAACTAGCATGAGTTATTCTAGAAGGTCATAAGTTCATAATGGACTCCTTAGAGGGTTCTAGAAGGGTCTTGAATCTTGACATGTTTCTTTTAGGCGTTTTCTAAGTTCCATCTTGGTTTAGGTTCCAAACTTGCTCCAACCGCCTTGTAATCTTGAACTTATTCTCAAGTCATATAGAGTAGGCCTTAAAGAGAATAGTTGGTAAGTTGGAGCATCTCTAGACCTTGAGCTAGGATATGACTACTTGTTTCGTTTTCAGGAACTAAGCCTTAGGGGTTGTCATGTCATGCCTTGTGTTCCTTGAAAACTCTTCTAAAGTAACCCTTAATTTTCTCCCCATGAGTGCATAGGTGGCGTTATCATAATCGTGGCATCCTATTGAAAATTCATGATGCAGGGCATCTCATTTAGGTGAGGGAGATAATAAGTTCATCGTGGCATCATGCTCATGCTACATATAGCAGGGCATCTCACCTAAAGAGGAACAGGGGTCTCGTGGTACACTTCGTGATGGGAGATAACGGTTACTCCGGGCATGAATCCTAGCAACTTGTTAAGCATGTCATTTGCATTAACCTAGGTGTTTCTATGCATTCTTGGGGATCCTAGGTTTATGCATAATGTCTTGGGTCAAGCTTGGGAACATACAAGTTCTTATTAGGAACAGCTCCGACGTGGTCTTGTGCACGTAGAGTCTCATTAGAAACCAAGGGTACTTGTGGAGAATCTCTTATTTCGTGGATACCTCTTTCGTCATCCTAGGAGGCAAAGTTGCATGGTTCGTGATATACGTTTTCCCCATATCTTGGTTTCGCTACCTAATGCTTTCCAATGACTCCCAAACTTCATTTCCTTATACAACCTCTTGAGATAAGGATTCATACAACATTTCATAATGTTGGGAGGCCATTTAGGGCTTAACCCGTAGGTAGTCTTCCGTAGGGGCATTATGGTCATTTTACCCCTAAATCTTGGTTTTGCTCCTTAACGAGTTACAATGGCTTTCAAACTTCATTACCTAATCAAGCATCATAAATAAGATCTACTGTAGAGTTTTATAGCATTTGGAGGTCATCTTGGTCATGAACCGTAGGTAGATATCCTTAGGGGCATTATGGTCATTTCTCCCCATTTCTTGGTTTACCTACTTATCCTTACCCAACGACCGCAAAATTTCATACATAACATTAGAATGATATATTATACTCAGCAATAAAATTTCATAGGCATCAGAGCTCATTTAGTGGGTTATCTTAATGTTTCTTAAATCCCAAGTAATTTGGTCGGTTTAGAGCCTTAACTCAGGGTTCTTTGGATTTTTCTTTCATATATCCTTTTGTCATACTTCGTTTAGGGTTCATATGAAAATCCAAGCAATTCCTACAAGTATTTCTTAAGAAAAATCCAATGTGGCTACTTACCTCGTCGTCGACGTTCGGGACCTCCATTCTTGAGCTTCCGGTATCCGGATTACTTCCAATTTCCTTCCACAGACTCCTTATTGTGTCTAATTTCTTTTTGTTCATTGTAGCCTAAGATATTCGCCTCCAAATTTCGTCGTCGTCGGAGCTAAAATAGGAGATTCATCATTGGGCAGCCAATTTTAGGGGTTTTCAAGGCTCTATTTCTCCATGGAACCTCTTCCATATCGTTTCCTCGAGCTACAGGAATTGGTTTGGAGGAACTTCTTTGAGTATGGGACCTTAATTTTGAGAGATCATTCTCGGTATGCAACTTCTCGAAACGTCAGATTTTTGATCTCTTGGGTAACTTGTTCTACGACGTTTCGACTCTCGATTCCTTCATCAAAATTACTCAAATCCTTCCTCTGAAGCTAAAGGAATCCTTAATTTGAAGGAAAAGGGACCGTAGATAGGATTTCGTCACTTATCCCCAACTTAAGCCCGAAATCGATTTCCTTCAATTGGGCACGCTCCCTCTTCGTGGTCTTCAACGGAAACACTCCGTGGAGGTGCAGAAACTTATTGGGATCGTTCTTGCTCGACTAATCATCGTGTATCCCTGGATTGCATTTTCAAGCTTTCCTTTAAGTTCTTCAATGGGGGATTGAATTGGGGAAATGGTTTCTGGGCACTTTCAGCAGTCATTCCTTCATAGAACTTGTGGGTAATCTTGTTTAGAAACTATAGGAATACGTTTGGGGAGAAATGGTGGAGAATTGCTCTCGAATTTGGAATAAATCGGAGAGTAGGAGACCCACAATCTAAATGCTCATAACTCTTGAATGGGCTCTCAACCTTGCTCGATTCTTGTTCCATATTGTTGCCCCAACTACAGACTTTATAGGAGAAGCTTAAACCGACATTGAGATCTCCAGAATCGTCGTGAATCGACGGTTTGGATTTTATGGAATATCCGCCGAAAATATCTACTCCGATCAGAGCCTCACCGACTTTGGTTTTGAATACCAGCCGTTGGATGTGATGATCTGTCCGTCTTCTAGATCATATCCAATTTTGGAGGAGATCCAACGGCTGAGATTCAAAGTTCGAAAGATTTTGCTTAGATGGTCACTGTAGATGCTCTGATTATGATTAGAGGGGCATTTTCGTAATTATCCACCCTTCCAGGGGTATTTTGGTAATTTGCCACTTTTTGAATATTTTATTATTATTTTTTCTTCAAAAACTCTGTAATTTTTCTAAATATTTTTTCATCCCTCGTTGGTCATTTTTCTTTTCTTCAGCACATATTGCACTGTAATAGCCAAAAATAAATAAAGAAATAAACAAATAAAAATAATTATAAGAAGAGTTAAAATAATAATAATAAAAATAATAAAGAAATAAATTAAGAGAAAAAAAAAACAACCTTTCCCCACTCCTCTCCACTGGCCTCTCATCCCTTCCCACAATTATCTCTCCTCAACCCATAGCCAGAAAGTAACAGTTACTACAAAAAAGAAACAGAAAATCGATAATCTTCAGATTTATTTTGACCAAAAAAAATGAGAATGACCTTTAAGTGAAGATAGATCTGATTATATATTAAATCTTTATTTTCTTTTATCCTATTTTTTTTTTAGAAATTACAACCAATTTTTTTAGATAGTTAGATCTTCATTTAATTATTACAATCATCTAGCTTTAAGTTAGAAACTAAACGGCAATCATTTATACGATTCTAGTCAATCAGGTCATATGAGTAATATTAGATTAAATTTTGATCAGTAGCCAAATGAATAGATTAAAGATAGAATACAGAAAAACTTCTAAATAGAAAACACTAAGATAAGGAAAGATTTGGAAATAGAGATCACTAGAAATTTTGAATGCATGAGAACAGAATTAAAAGGAAGTAGATAAAAAAAAAAATTACGAAATTAAAAACCACAAAATATAGAGGGAAAGGTAAACACAGAGGGTAAGTACAGAGAGTAGTAAAGCCCATAATAACTTGAAAAAACTGTATCTACTTTCTTATACAACCGTATGAAAAGTAATATTTTTAATAAAAATATAATTATAGATATATAACATTTCAGACTTTTAACAATGGACCAATGTAAATTAGAGAAATAATGGTGTAGAGTTCAAACCTGAAACTAATGCCATTGGCTTATATAGGTTTTCTCGGATTTCAAATGACGGAATCGAACTTTAATTAAAGATATACTCGCGACAACGACTTAAGCTAGCCAGATAAGTGACCTTACTATCGGCATGGTTATATTTTGATGTTGACACGTGCCGTGTGGTTCTGCACGTGTTATATATATTGATATGTGTGAACTGTCTGTGGATCAATATGCTTCCTATATGTTATGTATATGTTATAATATGTGAATTGTACGATAATAGTTACTCTACGATGTGTTCAAGGATATGTTTGAGATAGGATACAAAAAGGATGCACAAAACGAAATGTAACGATAGGAGTAAAATACGTTCACAAAACGTTAAAGTTAGGTTACATACCGGAATGATATGGTTAAGAGAGATTGATGGAAGAATACGGTTAGGTTACGGGTAGAAAGGGATAGGTTTGTGATAGATTGATAGAACGATAGCATTAGTTTAAGTTCTTGTGATGATATGACTAAGGTACGTTCACGTAATGATATGTCTGTGATAGGTATAAGAACGTTAAGGCTATGATAAGTTAGAGAATGATATGACTATGAAGTGTTTACGTTATTTACTTGTGTATGATATGATACATTGTGATGCAATATGTCATGGTATGATGTGTATATGATGAAATGTTATGTTAAAAGCATAGAACGTTATGTTAGGTCTCTTAAATTGTGTGTATATAACATGATATGAATGACATGAAATTACGATAAATGACATGTAATATAACCCCGTTAGAATTATGTATGATTTGAGAACGGAAGAATGAGAAACAATATGATATGAATGATGAACGATATGAAAAATGATATGATATGTACTTAATGCTAGCGGGGTTGTATTAAGTGATAATGAAATTGTAGAAGTAGTGGGGACCTCATGCATTATGTGTGTTCATGCATCTGGGGGGATACCCCTATCCCATCACGAGGTACGGACGCGTACATCCAATGGCAGGACAACGATCGTTATGCTTTGCATAGCGCTGCCGTGACGGTTACTAGTTCTAACGGGTCCCGGCATAAGGGGCTCCCAAAGTATGCCCACCGGATAGGAAAAGTGGCCCAACAGTGTGCGAACTAGCTGGTGAGCCCATCCTCGCACGTATGGGCTGTGTGTAGAGTATATGGTACACGTCCACGATTACCCGCTAGGACAGCACCGTAGGGAAACGAAACGAAACGAAAGATAGGTCCCATCATTTCATTGCATGTGATTGTTGCATTTAGCCCCAATAGTGGGGTCACTTACCGAGTATTTCTTTAAATACTTAAGCCATGTGCTACTACATTTTTCAGGTTAAAGCAAGGCATTCCTATACGGCTGACGACGGCATCGCAACTCGAGACCATGGCACATGCATAGGGTAGCGGTATTTATTTTCTTAGACTTAGGCTAGACTAGGATGTTTTTAACTTAAACTTTTATTCATTTTATTTAGTTTTTTGCTGTGTTGTTTTAAAGATGTTTTCGAAACACGTAAGTCCATGACTCTGTTTTAAGATAAAGGTGATGTTTTATAGAATTTAAATGAAGTCTTCCGCATTCAATGTTTATGGTACGTATACAGTAGCGACCATAAATTAAGTAGAAAATTTTAGGTCGTTAAAATCACAATATATCATGTAATAAACAAGTCAATTTATCACATATCTCATACCATAACGTATTTCATATCATTTGACTATATATATATATATATCCGTCATTCACATATCGTATCATAATCATATCATAGCGTAAACACTTGGTGGTCATATCGTTCCCTTACTTATCATAGCCTTAACGTCTTATATCTATCACAGTCATGTCGTTACATGAATGTACCTTAGTCATATCATCACATGAACGTATCCTAACGCTATTATTCTATCAATCTATCACAAACCTATCCCTTTCTACCCACATCCCTTACTACAAATAACCTAACCATATTCTTTTATCAATCTCTCATATCCATAGCACTTCGGTATGTAACCTAACCTTAACGTTTCATGAACGTATCTTACTCCTATCGTCACATTTCGTCTTATGCATCCTTATCATATCCTATCTCAAACATATCATTGAACACATCGTACCGTAATTCACATATTATAATATATACATAACATATGATAAGCATATCAATCCACAAACAACTCACACATATCAATATATATGACACGTGCCGAACCACGAGGCACGTGTCAACATCAAATATAACTATGCCGATAGTAAGACCACTTACTTGATTAGCTTAGGTTGATGTCGAGAAGTTATCATTAATGAAAGTTTGATTCTATCCTTTGAAATCCAAGCCAACCTATGTGAGCCCATGACATCAGTTTCAAGTTTGAACTCTATAAAATTATTTTTCTAACTAAAATTGGTCCATTGTTAAAAGTTTTGAAAGGTTATATATATATATGATTATGTTTTTATTAAAAATCTTATTTTATATAGTTTTTATTGTATAAAAAAGTTGACCGAGTCTGTGCTTTCTTGTCCTCTATATTTTCTTTTCCTATTTTTTTCTTTATCTGTATTTACTCTATTGCCTTTTACTTTTCTTGTTTTTCTCTTTATCTGTATTTACTCCCTTTTAATTTTGTTCACAAATTTTCTTTGCCATTTTATTTTTAATCTATTCATTTGTCTACTCATATAAATTTATTGATCTAATATTATTAATCTAATGTGATTTACTAGAATTCATATAAATTATTAGCATTTAGTTTCTAGTTTCTAACTCAACTAAACAATTGTAATGATTTAAGGAAGAGTTAACCATGATTGGCTGTGATTTATAAAAAAAAAAAGGACAAAAAAATTAAAATTTAATATATATCTTACTGATCAGATCTGTCTCCACGTAAATCTTGTCTGCTGAATTGGGTAAAGCTCCTCAAATTAAATCCGTCAATTATTGTTTTTATGTTCCTTTTTGCAAACTGTGATTTTTTTGGCTGAAGTGGGTTGAGGAGAGATAATTAGGGAAGGAATGAGAGGTTACTGGAGAGAAAGGAGGAAGATTGTTTCTCTTTCTTTTAATAGCAAAACGAGGAGACATAATCAATTGCAAAAGGGCCCACTACTTCTCAGGAAACAAAGGAAAAGAAAAAGGCAAGTTTGGTATGTTTTACGTATCTTTATAACCATCATTTCCAAGCTTCAATGGAACACAATTGTTTTCCATATCCTTTTTGAGAGCTACTTCGAGTTAACGAATGGCTCGACACGAGGGAGCAGCGGAGCGGTTTCGATGAGCACGGTGGCTGTTGCAATGGCGTTGCTGCTGCTGCTTAGCTTCGAACATGGCGATGCTGCTACAACTTTTGTTGTTGGCGACTCGAACGGATGGAACATGGGCACGGAAGGATGGCCTAATGGGAAGGTGTTTAGAGCCGGTGACATATTAAGTGAGCTTTCAACTCTCGTTTTGATAGTTGAATAATTACTGATGTTTTACTTGAGTAATCGTATCTGTTAAGAATGATGCTTTGATACTATGTTAAGAATGAAAAACAAAAGTGGGATTGAAAGTCCAAGAAAAGAGAAAATATTCTACTAACCAAATCTTGAAGATAAGATAAATTATATCAAAACACAAGTTCCGCAGCATACTCATTTTATCGTTTTAAAGCCTTGATGGGAAGCCCGACAGGGAAAGCCCAAAGAGGATCTGGGTCGTTACATTAAGGCGGTATAAAATATATTCAAATAGTATCCGATCGAATTCACAGGTATAAAATATATTCAAATAGTATCCGATCGAATTCACAGGTATAAAATATATTCAAATAGTATCCGATCGAATTCGCAGGTATAAAATATATTCAAATAGTATCCGATCGAATTCGCAGGTATAAAATATATTCAAATAGTATCCAATCGAATTCGCAGGTATAAAATATATTCAAATAGTATCCGATCGAATTCGCAGTTAGATCGTTGATAATAAACTAAACGAATACATGCATTTTTTTTTTTTTTGTAGGATTCAACTATAACCCGACAGTTCACAACGGGGTGGCAGTGGACGAGGGGGGTTATAGAAGCTGCATAGCTCCAAGAGGCGCCAAAGTGTTCAATTCAGGCAAGGATGAAATCATGCTCTCAAGAGGACACAACTTCTTCATATGCACCACCCCCGGCCACTGCCAAGCTGGGATGAAAATTGCTATCAATTCCTTCTAGTTCTCGACCACCTTGTATCGTTTACACATCGATCTCGATGTAAATATTCTAAGTAACGATGATTTGGAAACATTGTGGAAATAAAATAATTGATAATAATTAAGTGTGGTTATATGTATCTTATTATTATTTTTTCTCTTTGTTTATTTATATCGAAAAAATTAGGATAATAATGTTAATGCACTAAATTGTTTTATTTTTATAAATTAATATAAACAAAAAATTAATATAAATTAAAACGGGTATGTTTCCTTAAATTATTTCGACATAATACCATATTTATTTAAACTATTATTTATAATAAAATAAGTTCAGTTTATTTAATGTGTATAAGTATTTAGTTTTTGATAGGAAAGGTTGAAATTTAAAATAAAAATATCATTTAATGATTTAAAATTAATTAATTTAAAGCTTATAATTAATAATAATTTGTTCATTAATTAGTATCGGTTTACCTTACACAAATATAAAAAGATAATTAATTATATAAACAAATATAAATATTATTTATTATGATTTATATAAATATAAATAATGAATTAATTAGGGGTATTGATTTATATAAACAATGAATTGATTATATTGTTTGTAATTTTTTTTTTTTTAGATTGTATTTGAAATTTTTTATAACTATTTAAATATATATTCCATACATTAACTATTGTGACTTAAGAAAATCATCAAATCTTAATATGGAATAACGTCATATTAAGAAATTTCATTATCTTACATCGTCATGTTGTCATGCATCGTCGTCATCATATAACATTATCATAGACCACTTACTTGGTTGGCCTTGGCCGATTTTTGCTAAATTCGAGTACGCTTGTCTTCCGTCCCTCGAAGTTGCTCCAAGTATCTCTGGGAGTCATTTCCTGTTACCTGTTATGAGGTCCATCTCATTTTGTTAGCATTTAGCATTTCTAATCTATTTAACTTGAATTTGAGAAATAGAGCAAACCTAGCATTTCTAATCTATTTAACTTGAATTTGGGAAAGAGAGCAAACCTCAGTTACCTTAATTTATTTTATTTTTGGAATATGACTAAAATTTTAAATGTTTATTTAAGAGAATATGACTAAAATTTTAAATGTTTATTTAAGAAAATGAAAATGCTCTTCGAAAACATCATTAAAAAAATGTTATGTTTTTTTAAAATCTTATTTGAATTTAAATACTTTCTCCAGAAAAATGGATTTTATGGTAAGAAATGATAAAAAAAGCTAACACAATTTTTAAAATTGAAAATTAAATAGTCATCAATTTATTTAATTATGTAAAAAATAATAATTAAAAAAAATAGCATAATTGAAAGGAAAGTCAAATTTATTCTATATTTGGAAAAAAAAATTAATTAAACTTACCTTTTTAAAATACATGGAAAAATTGGTTGAAAATAAACTTTTTTTTTTTTTAGTACTGAAAGAAGCGTATAGATTTTTAAATTATTTTCTTTTAATGAAATTTGATTAAAGGAGGTGGTGGTTACCCTTTAATGAAATTTAATTATTATTATTATTATTATTATTTTGTTAAATTTAAATTGATCCAAAATCAGCTTGATGGTAGAAAAGTCCCTGGAGCAGGGTGGAGACGAACAAATTTTTCCCATCTCCGTCGACCAACAGTAGTTGAGCCCGGTTTGTGAAGGGAGAGTAGCTGTTTCGAGTTTAAGATGACTTTTATGGTTTGACTTTAGAGTTTCATATTCTAAATTCTCTCTCTGCAGGATATGAAATTGATCGTGGTTGATTGGTATAGACTCGTTAGAGGACGATTTACTCTTTCAGGAAGGATTCGTGAACCAAGAGGGAGTATAGAAGGAGATTGAGCTTGGGAATGTAAGGTACGATTTTGGGGTTTTGAGGAACTTTAGTAGATAAATCTCCCTCAATTCTTGACCAAACTCGATGATTTGTTGCTCATTACGATAGAATTGAATAATACTGAAGGTTTGATGAAGAAACCAAAATCAAAAGTCTGCCATGTGAGAATTGATGATGGGAAAAGACACATCTACGTGAAGGTATGTCTAGATTACTATACTATATCTCTTTTTATGATATGTTTACACAAGTGGTATTTATGCTGTAATATAGAGATGATCAGGGGTTCATCAATAAACTCCTAATCGTGAACTTGCTGCGATTGTAGAGGGTCTGAAAATATTATAGAATTAGTTGTGATTTGTTTGTACTATATGGGAATACTTTCAATGCTTTAATTTCACCTTTGATTTAATTTCCCACAATTTCGGTAAAGATGACATCAAACCGATGCTTTAATTTCATATTCAAAATTAATTTCCATCGATCTCAGTTGACTTACAATCATATTAAATTCATTTATATGATCAGCAATAGATTCACCGTCACATATTTGTAAATTGAACAATCTCCGCATAAAATACACCTTGTTCATAGTCGACGTTTTTTGGTACATACTCAACAGTACCTTCAACAGATCTGATACTGTCTTCTCCTTGATGATGTTGAATGCCGCATTTTTTGATAGCGTCAACCGGATCAACCCTAAGGCCTGCCGATCCTTGAGCTTCTACCGCTCTGTGTTCATGGTATCCGAATTCACCTCCTATAGGGGTTCGTGAAGATCTTTCTGGTACAGATAATCTTCAATCTGCATCGTCCAAAAATCGAAATCGGATCCATCAAACTTCTCAATTCCAACATTTGAGAAGGCAGAAAGTACATTTTAAAAGCACTACTAAGATTGTATATATATGGTTCAGTTTACTATAACTTTATCATATATAATCATCCATAGCCTTTTATTATATATCGTTTTTCACTATATATGACCATTTGCATTATATGTCATTTACCACATATAGCTTTACTACGTAGAACCGTAGAATGAGCTATAAATAAGCAGCATGCTCCATAACCCAACACTTACATTATGGGGCCAACTACGGAGATGCCACCTAAACTCTACTAGAGAATATGAGAATAATGTCTATATAATAGTATGATGACAATTATGGGTTGAAAAGACATCAAGGTTGCATTTTCAGAGCCTCTAAGGTGATTTAAAAGTATCAATGAGGTGTTACGATCATGGTCAAAGTGTTATAGAAATTTTATGGAGATAGACTATAATACGAGACTTTCAGGATATGTCTTAAATTTAAGAATGATTTGGGTGAAGGATCGCCATAATTACAATGGTAGAATTTGTCTCTAAATCAACTAAAAGTTCCATGGCAATCTTCCGTATACCCTTACACCAATATATTTCATTGCTCAATCTAAATATTTTTTTTATTTAGAAAAATAACACATTTCAAGATGTTTCAAAGGTATTGTCGTAGTTAAGGTTCCAAGACCCTTTATTTGAAGTTGGATTTAGTATCCCAAATTCTATTACATGTAATGATATCCACTATGCCTCTGCAATACCAATTATCTGTACCCTCTTTCTACCATAGGAATGTTTTAAAATGAGTTTGTGAGGATATATACGTATTGATGGTGTTAATATAACACATGCGGAAGCAATTTGGATGTTAGGAACTTTTAGAACATCAATTATAGTAAATAACTAGCATGTTCATAAGTATTAAAACTTAATGAGTTTAGATACTAACCTTTTGTAGTTTAAACTTCTTTTTCCTCACGAATCGGTTTCGAACCACCACTAGTGTCTTCTCCACTATCCTCCGCCCTTAGAATGGGATTGTGGAATTCGGTGAGTGACTAAACTTGGGAGGAATTTTGTATATATGAAGAGAGTGTTGAGAGGTTTTTTCTCAAGGTTTTTCACCAAAAAGAAGAAGACCTTCCATGTACCATGATCACTCTATTTAAAGAGTCATCTTTGCATGTTCATGCAAATTTGAGATCACCAAATTTTGACACTTAAAATTCCACTCAAATGTTTGGGATGATGTGGCAAGCATGCATGTTTGAGTTAACCAAATTTTGACACTTAAAATTCCACTCAAATGTTTGGGATGATGTGGCAAGCATGCATGTTTGAGTTAACCAAATTTTGACACTCAAAATTCCACTCAAACTTGTGGGGTTTATTTGGCAATCATGCAAGTTTGGTTAAACCAAATTTTGACACCTCAAAATTTCTCTAACATGGATTTTTTCATTAAATGAAGTCGACATTTTGACTTTCTTCATTTTAATTCAACAATTAATTTGAATAATGAATTTCAAATTAAAGTAACATTAAAGGGTTAATTAAACTATTTAATTAATATTTAATATTAATTCAAATGTCAATCCCAATCAATTCCTACACATAGATTATTAAGATATTTAAATCTTATTTAAATATCTTAGATTCTCTCTTTTTGTTTATTTCGCAAATAAAACAAAAATGCGTTTAAATATATCGTATATATGTACTGCATATTCCCTAATTTGAATTCGAACACTTCGAACTCACTCGTCACACTGTTCTATGGTTTAGTCCGATATGAGCTAGCAGAGAGACCTAATGGACCTATAGATCATGGGCTCCAACGATCCAAGATTAGCCGGTTAAACTCATTAACCTTGTTAACCACATTCGTTAACTACTAGAACACTCCACTAAAGCCTAGTAGTTGCACTTCCCTCACTATAGATATATTTCTGTCCATTTGACATAACCATGATTAGTAAGTCGATCCTTCACAGGTTGTTCGTAACTAGAGCTGGGTCAATTTACCGTTTTACCCCTAAAGTTACTTCTTGTTCCTTATGTCTCACTGATCCTCTAATGAACAATTGGTTTGTGGTCCAACCAGTAAACCGAATCCCTCTCAGGCCAATGAGAGGGTGGGTCCCCTTGTTCAAGACCTGGAGTCAGTGCTTAAGGGAACTACCTCTCTTCTATCCCCTAAAAGTGGGTAGGAGCGAATTCCATCTTGCACCCCACGTCCCCAGCCATTCACCTAGTCTTATCCCTGAAATGGGAGGCCTATTGAGTCAGCGAATTAGAGTCACTCTCACCCATGCAAATCTAAGGATAATTTCGAATAAACAGGAGTTCATGGTTAGCTCAGGATTAAAACCGAGTTACCTAGGTTATCGAATGAAAAGAAAATCAGTCTCAACAGTAAACGACATTATAAAGTGAGAGTGGTTTTCTTCATGGTCCGATCTTATGCAATACTCATTGCATAGGACGCCCCCACTCACATGTCTCCACATGTACAATTTAGTGATCACATTGTTTATATCATATACAAAAGTGGGCCGCATCCATTGTGTTCCGAGAATAAGGTACTCAACCTTATCCTTATACTATAGATCATTTTGACTATATACTTGAACTTGATCCACTCTTATGTCTCTACATATAGTTCAAGTAATCATACTATAGCCAGAGTGTTCTTAGTTTATTGAATTTAGATGAATGATCGTGAAGTTCACTTTATTCAATAACAATCTTTACTGAATAAACAACAATAATAACTTTATTTAAAATAGAATATGTTTTTTTTGTTTACAAACTATGAGTTTTAGGACATAAAACCCAATAGGTATATGGGTCTGGTGTTGGACATTTAGCAAGGTTTAGAGGATGTGACTTGAAAGTCCAATTTAGCAAGGTTTAGAGGATGTGACTTGAAAGTCCAAGTAATACATAAAACTAGTTAAACCATTAATCTAGTTAAAAGAAGAAATCAAGTTATCTTAAATGACGTAAAAAAAGAAGGGTTGGAATTAAGGTTGGGTTAAATATTTGATATTTTTCATGCATTATATCCACGTGAATGTTGATTTCAAGGATGCGCCTGAGCCATGAACCTACTAAATGGACTCTTTTCCTCATGAAATTGTAATGGAAAGCTTAAAATGACATGATAAAGTTATGTACGAAGTTTTATGGTCATTGGATTTGGTTAGGGGGCAAAGCCGGTAGCTAAAAAATGACCAAAATCCCCTAGAATTATGGCTCACTGGCTTATGACCCAAATGACCTTTGCATAGTATAAATTTTTCCTTATGGGATGGTTTAGAAGGATTATGAAAATATTCAAGGTCATTGGAATGTGTCGAGGATTTAAACCAAGATTTGGATTGGTAAATGACCAAAAGTACCCCATAAGAATTCTATGATATTTTCAAGACCCTAAAGAACTCTAAATGATATGAAACTTTATATGGTTATGATCTCAAGGGTAATTAGGTAAGATCCATGAGTTAATGTAGGTTGTTAGAAAATTAATGATGTATCAACAAGTGGGAGTTATTTATGACCTCAAGAGACTCATTTATGGCCTTAAGGGGTGATGGTTGATGGATTATGAGGAACCAAAGATGGTATGGTTGTTGCAACCTTTGAGCATTCCATATTGGAAATATGAAAAATAGTAATGAACTTCAACGTGGGTCAACAAAGATTCTGAAAGGATATACAATGATATAGATGATCGTTGAAAAAGTTACCAAGTCCATATACTTTTTACTTGGAGAGGCTACCTATGTTGTTGACCGTTAGGCTAACTATACATGAGAGATATTGTTAGACTATATGGAGTGCAAGTACTGATAATGTCAGATTGAGACCCACGCTATGCACCCAATATTTATCATAGTTTTCCATAACATTGGGTACTTGCGTTGACTTCATTACTGGTATCCATCCACAAACCGATGGTTAGATGGAGGGTTTGAACCATATCTTGGAAGATATATTGCGTGCCTGTGTGTTGGATTTTGCAGGTAGTTCGAGAATTTAAGTTGTATCTTATGGAGTTCTTTTATAACAACATCTTCGAAGCAACTATTGAGATGACACCGTTTGAACCCAAGTTTGCTGGGGACGAGGTAGGTGAATGAGAGTTGTTGGGATTCAAGTTAGTCCAGACTACCAATAGGTCGTACAACAGACAAGGGCGAGAATGCGCACAAATCAGAGTAGAAAGAAAAATTATTCTGATGAGAGGCGTAGTTGTTGGGTTTTATGTCCTAAAACTCATAGTTTGTAAACAAAGATATATTCTATTTTCAAAAAAGTTGTTATTGATGTTTATTCAGTAAAAATTGTTATTGAATAAAGTGAACTTTACGATCATTAATCTAAATCCAATAAACTAAGAACACTCTAGCTATAGTATGATTACTTGAACTATATGTAGAGACATAAGAGGGGATCAAGTTCGAGTATATAGTCAAAATGATCTATAGTATAAGGATAAGGCTGAGTACCTTATTCTGGGGACACTATGGATGCGGCCCACTTTTGTATATGATATAAACAATGTGATCACTAAATTGTACATGTGGAGACATGTGAGTGGGGGCGTCCTATGCAATGAGTATTGCATAAGATCGGACCATGAAGAAAACCACTCTCACTTTATAATGTCGTTTACTGTTGAGACTGATTTTCTTTTCATTCGATAACCGGTTTTAATCCTGAGCTAACCATGAACTCCTGTTTATTCGGAATTATCCTTAGATTTGTATAGGTGAGAGTGGCTCTAATTCGCCGACTCAACAGGCCTCCCATTTCAGGGGTAAGACTGGGTGAATGGCTGGGGACATGGGGTGCAAGACGGAATTCACTCCTACCCACTTTTAGGGATAGAAGAAAGGTAGTTCCCTTAAGCACTGACTCCAAGTCTTGAACAAGGAGCCCCACCCTCTCATTGGCATGAGAGGAATTCGGTTTACTAGTTGGACCACAAACCAATTGTTCATTAGTGGATCAGTGAGACATAAGGAACAAGAAGTAACTTCAGGGGTAAAATGGTAAATTGACCCAGCTCTAGTTACGAACAACCTGTGAAGGATCGACTTACTAATCATGGTTATATCAGATGGACAGAAATATATCTATAGTGAGGGGAGTGCAACTACTAGGCTATAGTGGAGTGTCCTAGTAGTTAACGAATGTTGGTTAACCAAGTTAATGAGTTTAACCAGTTAATCTTGGATCGTTGGAGCCCATGATCTATAGGTCCATTAGGTCCCTCTGTTAGCTCATATCGGACTAAACCATAGAACAGTGTGACGAGTGAGTTTGAAGTGTTCGAATTCAAATTAGGGAATATGCGTTACATATATACGATATATTTAACCGCAATTTTGTTTTATTTACGAATTAAACAAAAAGAGAGAATCTGAGATATTTAAATAAGATTTAAATATCTTAATCAATTATGTGTCGGAATTGATTGGGATTGGCATTTGAATTAATATTAAATATTAATTAAATAGTTTAATTAATCATTTAATGTTACTTTAATTTGAAATTCATTATTCAAATTAATTGTTGAATTAAAATGAAGAAAGTCAAAATGTTGACTTTCATCTAATGAAAAAATCCATGTTAGTGGAATTTTGAGGTGTAAAAATTTGGTTTAACCAAACTTGCATGTTTGCCAAATAAACCCCACAAGTTTGAGTGGAATTTTGAGTGTCAAAATTTGGTTAACTCAAACATGCATGCTTGCCACATAATCCCAAATATTTGAGTGAAATTTTAAGTGTCAAAATTTGGTGATCTCAAATTTGCATGAACATGCAAACATGACTCTTTAAATAGAGTGATCATGATACATGGAAGGTCTTCTTCATCTTGGTGAAAAACCTTGAGAAAAACCTCTCACAAACACTCTCTTCACATATACAAAATCCCTCCCAAGTTTAGTCACTCACCAGATTCCACAATCCCGTTCTAAGGCCGGAGGATAGTGGAGAAGACACTAGTGGTGGTTCGAAACCGGTTCGTGAGGCAAAAGAAGTTTGAACGACAAAAGGTTAGTATTTAAACTCATCAAGTTTTAATACTTATGAACATGCTAGTTATTTACAATAATTGATGTTCTAAAAGTGCCTAAGATCCAAATTGCTTCCACATGTGTTAGATTAACACCATCAGTAGGAGCTTAGGATTTTAAATGGACAACATAGTATTCTTGAAGGTGGTCCTAATGAAAGGCATCTTAAGGTTCAAATGTAAAGGCATGTAGAGCCCATGCTTCATCAAAACAATGGCGTACATACTATCCCTATTACCATCCCTCTCATCAGTGCACAACGTATTTAATATGTCGATACGCCGCAAGTATATAACTGATCAAAGCAACGTGACAGGTTATGAACCGCTACAGGTAGATGAGGAATTGAGTTATGACTAAAAGCCAGAAAAAAATCTTGGCCCATGAGGTGAAAGCTATACGCATCAGAGACATCATCTTTGTTAAAGTAAAGTGGCAAAACCACAAAGTAGAAGAAGCCACATGGGAACGAAAGGAAAGGAAGAGATAAGAGAGAAATACCCTGAGATACCACGTGAGAACGAAAGGAAGAGACGAGGGAGAAAATAACTCGAGTTGTTATAGAATTACGAGAATGAAAGTTCCTTTAGAGGTATGTGATGTAGTGATCATAAAAAATAAATTAAGAAACAACGAGGAGATTACTGTCAAACTTGTAAAGACAGAGAAGGGAAGAAAGAAAATGAGGAGATTATTATGGAATCCCATAGATGATGACGTCGAGAACTCCCCATAGATTGAACCTTGTCGGCCAATTCCATTCGGCTTCAGTCCGCGCGTATGACCGAAGCCCATGCACACGCGCCATCAGCCCATAGGCATTTAGTGACCCGCACACCCAAATTTACCTGCAACCGAACCTGGTTCGGCAACCCTTGCGACATCCTGCTCCATAGTCACCCCATAAACCAAACCAAATCAATATTCTAACTCACGTGCCTTCTAACGTTGGCTGAGCTCAGTTTCAGTGACTCTATTTCAACGTAGCCGACATATTTGGCTCATATTTGAGTTATTCGAACATTTCAAACTTGTTCTTATTGTTTTGGACCATTTCAAAGTAGTTTTTATATTTTCGGGAGCAATTGAGTGAGTATGACCTCATTTTGGTCCATCTAAGTTACCTTTTGGCTAAAAGTTGAATTAGTTGACACCGTTGGATGAATTAAATTGTATATCATGCCGTAACTTGATGACGTGGGTTTACATAGGTGAAATTGAAATTTAAGGAGCGGTTTTGAACTAGCTTTAGGATTATCTTGTAACTTCGACGCAGGCCAGCTATATAAGTGGTTCTACTGTTGGCATGGTTGGATGAATTGAATGATGTTGGCATGGTTGGATGAATTGAATCATACTATAAAGAGAGTAGGTTGTGATCCTCACGTATAGACAAGACAAGGTGACAACATAATAGTGATGTCCAACCAGCCACGTAAAGGGCAAAAAAAGACGAATGCCATGATGCGACCGAGGAGGATGGTGCATCATCTAACCCACCATAGAAATGTGCATAGGCAAGACAGAGGCAACAATGTTGACAGAGTGTCATTGATAGACTTGTTGAAGGGTCGGGTAGGGCCCCAGGCCTTAACCTCAAAAAGGGAATTTGGGCATGCGATTCTGAAGTCAAGTTTGTTCATATAAAATTTGAAAACTCATCAAATTTGGTGTCAATTGGACATAGGACGAACTCTTCATGAGACAGTATGTCCATTTCTCCAAAATCATGTCTACAACTACCATACCAAAAAATGTCTCAAAATGTACCTTAGGAGGAGGCGTGGTGTCAACTCTCCACCATCTCTGGGCCTTGTGGCTAAGTGAGCTACCTTATGACATATTCATGTGTCATAGACGAGTGTCTCCGACGACTTCCCTTGAAATGGGTATTCCAAGACAGTGCCGCATGACATTGGTGGGCCAAAATTGTGCCATTGTGTATGTGTCAGACGTTGGATTATGCACTTGCCATCCATAATGGATTTTATAAATGAACTAACATGGACACATGATGATCCAACGCCTTGATATAACTTGATGGATGGATGCTCGGGATGTCTCGATCATGTGAGCGACATATGGGTCTGTTCTCGATGAGCATGATCGAGCGAGCTAAGTTAATCGATAACATTCCGGACTTGGGATGACGTCAAAACATGATGGCCATGTCAATTGGGAACCAAGATGAGAATTGAGACGTGACGTTGCACGTGAGAGACCTTGGCCTCAAGTAGAGGCAAGGTCGAGCCGAATAACTTGAACTAGTATAGAGGCAAGTCGGTTCGGTTGCAGAAGATTGAACATGCACACGTAGGCCTGAGCAAGCTTGAATTCCGCACAAGTTGTATTCGGTTGACGAAGACAAACCTCACCTAAGGTCCAATGAAGTCATGAAGACAAACGAAAAATAAATAGGAGGCTTGGATTTCCCTCAAGGCTTCTCATGAGCATGTCAAGATCACGATGTCAGACGGCTGAAAATGTACAACCATAAAAAATGGCACGTTCTCTGTGACCCCTCCATGTGTCGTATTTTATGATTGCTATGATGTAAATTATGTTATATAGTGTTATGACTTGTGTAATGTCAAGACTACATGATGATGTCTTATGACTTATGTTATGCTATGATATTGTGCACACCATGTTAGCATGTTTATTTTTTAGACGGTGAAATGTTGATATGTCAATAATGTATTCTTGAAAACGTTTATGAAAGAGCGAATGCACGATCTACATATTATATGATTTGAAGCTACAGAGACCTCATGCATTTTTATGTGTCATACGCATCGGGATACTTCCTTGTCATGATTAGTATGGACGCGTATGTTACGACATTTATGTCTGCCATAATGTTATGATACGATATTCTGTACACCATAATACTATGTGGGCTCCTTTCCCTCTATGGCTCTGGCAGTACGAGTGTGAGCTAGCTGAAAGGCAGGCCCAAGAGTACGTATACGCTCGCCTAGTGGGTCCATGTGTGCATACGTGGGTCGTGTGCAGAGAAATACTAAACATCCAATTTTAGCTCAAACTGAAAAGAAGAGTTTAAGGCCATGAAATAGGGTTTTATGAAATGATATGTCCCAAACATGATTGTATATGATTGCATTTCCTGACCCCAATAATAAGGTACTTAGTCTTTCTTAAAATACTCAAGTCACGTGCTACTCTTATATTTCAAGTAAACGTAAGACACCTCTGTACATCCGTACAGGAGTGTCCTACTTTTACCCAAGACTAAACCAGACAATATCACGGTGGCAAACATGAGACTAAAGTTAGTGTAAATGCACTCATGTTGTTTTTCTTCCATAGCCCTTCGGTTAGATAAGGGCAATGCTTTATTTTCTAGTTTTATTTAAAACTCACGTTATTTAATTTTCCCCATATTGTTTTAATAACCTATAATGAACGTATAAGTCATAGTGTCGTTGTGAAATATTTTATATAAATTTTTTGCACCTAATAATTATGTCATATATTTGGCTTCACTCTTCAATATTAAATATAAATTCTTCCAATAATTTTTGCATCAATCATTGCATTCGGACGCACAATACAAAGTCACCCCTTAAATTTATAATCACTCTGTTAAGAATGAGAAATAGAAATAGAATTGGGATCGAAAGTATGATCTTCATTCAGGTTTACCACACGTTTAAATAGGATACAAACTATCAACTAATACCTAAAAATAGAAAAAATATATATCTAATTAAATCTGGTAAATAAATAAAATATACTGTTAATAAAATCTATACTAACAACTCCCTAAATATCTAAGATATATTCTAACTAATTATCACGGCAAAATATCCTCTTAATACTCCCCCTCAAGTTGGAGAGTGTATGTCGATCACACCCAACTTGTCCTTCAAAAAGTCAAATTGCTGTCTTCTCAAAGCTTTAGTAAAAACATCTGCCAATTGCATTTTGGTCGAAACATAACACGGTTTGATGATTCCAGCTTGTAATTTTTCTCGAACTATATGACAATCTATTTCAATGTGTTTCGTACGTTCATGAAAAACTGGATTGGCTGCTATATGTAATGCATCTTGATTATCACAATATAATAATGCTGGTTCGGACAGTGGAACATTCAAGTCTTGAAGAATGTATCTTAACCAAGTTAACTCTAAACAAGTATTTGCCATAGCTCGATACTCGGCTTCTGCTGATGATCTGGACACATTAGTCTGCTTTTTAGACTTCCAAGAAATAATTGAATTTCCGAGGAAAATGCAGAACCCAGAAATAGATCGTCTGGAAGTTCGACAACCACCCAGTCAGAATCGCAATATGCCTGTAATCTTAAATTGTTTTCAGATGGCAGTAGAAGTCCTTGACCAGGAGTGCCTTTGATGTACCTCAGAACTCGAAGAGCTGCCTCCCAATGTGGTTTTCTTGGTTCATGCATAAATTGGCTAAGCATACGAACTGAATAAGCTATGTCAGGCCTAGTGACGGTCAAATATATTAATCTGCCAATCAACCGTCTGTATTTACTTGGATCATTCAACTTCTCTTCTTCAGTTAAAGAAAGTTTCAGATTTTGCTCCATAGGAAATTTGTCTGGACGTGCTCCTGTAAGACCTGTGTCTTGAAGGATGTCTAGAGCATACTTCCTTTGAGACATAAAAATTCCTTTTCTAGATCGAGAAAATTCAATGCCTAGAAAATATTTCAAATTTCCTAAATCTTTGATAAGAAATTTCTGGTGTAAACTAGTCTTGAGATATTGAATTTCTTCGAGATCATTGCCTGTCAACAGAATATCATCAACATAGATTAGAACTGCAGTGAAAGAAGTACCTTTACTCTTAGTAAACAAAGAGTAATCTGCTTTGGACTGAGTGTAGCCTGCATTTTGTATAGTTGTAGAAAATATGGAGAACCAATTGCGAGAAGCCTGTTTTAATCCATAAAGAGATTTATGGAGCCGACATACTGTATTCTCCCCCTGTCGGCGAAGACCTGGTGGTAAAGACATATAAACTTCCTCGTCTAGATTACCATGGAGAAAGGCATTTTGAACATCCAACTGATGGGTGAACCATTTTCGAGCAGCAGCAACAGTGAGTAAGCAACGAAGTCTAGTAAGTTTCGCTGTAGGGGAAAATGTTTCTGTGTACTCAATACCTTCAACCTGAGTGTACCCCTTTGCTACTAGTCGAGCTTTATAACGTTCAACAGAACCATCAGAGTTGTATTTAATTTTGTACACCCAACGACAACCAATAGCTTTATGACCAAGTGGTAGAGGAGCGAGAGACCATGTATGATTACGTTCCAAAGCTGCAATTTCATCATTCATAGCCTGCTGCCATAACGGGTCGCCAACTGCCTCGTCATAGGTTTTAGGTTCTGTCTGGGATGTAATAAGAGCTAGAAAAGCACGTTGAGTAGAAGAAAAACGAGAGAATGAAAGGTAATGATGAAGGGGATACCTGGTGCCAGTGCCGGGACTTGAGCTAGAGGTTAAATGATTGGCTCCAGAAGACATCTCATAATCCTTATGCCAAGCTGGAGGCTGTTTAGTACGAGTAGAACGTCGAAGTGGAGCTGATGTATCAGGTGGGATAGGATTGGAATTAGTGGACGAATCTGGAGAGGGTGGAGGAGACGACGGAGTAGTAGGTGAAGGGATAGGAGGTGAAGAAGAAGTAGGAGGTGAAGGAATAGGAGGTGAAGGAGGAGTAGGAGGTGAAGGAATAGAAGGTGGAGGATGGATGTTTGAGTAGGATGGATCATGAAGTGGTACAACAGGAGTCGAAGGAGCTAATGTCGAAGTTTGTGAAGCTGATGAAAAAGGAAAATCATCTTCACAAAATTTGACATCACGGCTGATAAAGAATGTGTGAGATTGCATGTCATACAACTTGTAACCTTTATGACCACAAGGATATCCTACGAAAACACAAGGAGTTGCCCTAGGTTCAAATTTTTGCTTAGGATGTACTATAGTTGCATAACATTTACAACCAAAAACTTTAAGATGATGAAATGTAGGTGGTCGTTTGTAGAGTGCTTCAAAGGGTGTCTTGTTAGATAATAATGGTGATGGCATTCTATTTATAAGATAAACAGCCGTTAAAATGCACTCTCCCCAAAAATTAAGTGGAACCTGTGACTGAAAAAGAAGAGACCTAGCTACATTTTGGATATGGCGATGCTTGCGTTCTACGACTTCATTTTGTTGTGGAGTATAGACACAAGTGCGCTGAAATTCAATACCACAAGAAGTAAAGAATGGTTGCAAAGATAGGAACTCAGTCCCATTGTCTGATCGAACTATCTTGATAGTAGTATGAAATTGAGTTTGAACGAATTTAACAAAGTTCATTAACAAATGATGTACTTCTGACTTATGTTGCATTAAAAAAACCCAAGTACATCGAGTAAAATCATCAACAATAGTGAGAAAAAAACGCAAACCAGAATGGGTAGGAATTTTATGTGGTCCCCAAACATCACAATGTATCAGAACAAAAGCAGAATGGGTTGTTATTGAACTTCTTGGGAAAGACAACCTAGTTTGTTTTGCTAACGGGCAGATACTACAATTATGAGAATAACTCGCATTATTAAGATGCAATTGATCAGCAAGAAATTTAAAACGAGAAAAGGAAGGATGACCTAGGCGTAAATGCCACAAATCAGATGACTGAGATACTTGATGAGCTGAAGACTTGATTGGAGATGAAGAAATATGATAGAGACCTCCAAATTGTTTACCCGAGCCAATCATCTTTCCCGTAGCCAAGTCCTGCATAACACAAGAATCAAGATAGAAGGTGACATAACATTTCAAGTTATTGGTATGTTTGCTGATCGACATTAGGTTTAAATTGAATGAAGGCACACATAGAACGTTGTTTAATTTAAGGTTAGGGCTAAGGGAAATATTGCCAGTATGTGACACACGTGCTGTCTCTCCATTAGGCAAATTTATTGTAGACATGATGGCAGCCTTTGGTTCAGTCATGACAGAAGATTTTGATACTATATGATCCGTAGCTCCACTATCGAGAATCCATGAATTAGAACTCGCAGAGTTAATAGATAATGTAGATATGGGAAACAAACCTGCAACATTGATGTGATTGTCAGAATTACCAGAAGGGTGATGATTGATTGCAGATAAGGCTTGTGCTATCTGTCGTAATTGCTCAGAAGAAAAATTTGGAATGGAATTAGGTGACTGTTCTTCTATATTCAACTGTGAAACATCGGCCATATTTGCAGATGATCGATATCCACGGTTATTGTGTTGATTGTCTTGTCTTGTCCTTCCAGAATTATTTTTCTGTCGACACCGATCTTCTGTATGGCCCCTTCTATCACAAAACTTACAGTGAAACTTAAGAATTCGACACTCATTAATTGTATGACCACTTTTATTGCAGTGTTCACACAATTTGTCCTTGGCGAATTTTGAATATATTGTTTTCTTTTGCACTGCTGATGCAATCGAGATTTTCTCAGTAGGTTCGGAAGTTACCTGACGCTGCATCTTTTCTTGTACAAGTAATGAATAGGCTTGCCTCACATTAGGTAATGGAGACATCATCAATATGTTAGATCTCACCGTTTTATAAGACTGATTGAGCCCCATGAGCAATTGCATCAACTTGTCTTCTTCGCGTTGATCAATATGTATTTGACGTTGATTACAGGTAAATGGTGTGCGGTATGCTTCCAGTTCATCCCAGAGTGCTTTGAGCTTGGTGAAATATGTTGACAGTGCCATGGTTCCTTGTGACATCGTTGCTATCGAGTTTTGTATTTGAAAAATTGCTGGAGCATTCTTTTGTGAGAATTGATCGTGAAGATCAACCCACACTTGATGAGCTGTCTTGGCGTGAATAATGCCTTTAGCGATATCTGCTTCAACGGAATGAGTTAACCAAGATATTATCATACTGTTGCACTGATTCCAGAGTTCGAATTCGGTTGAATTTGCATCTTGGGACGGTTCCTCAATTGTGCCATCAATGAAGCCAATTTTCTTCCTGGCAATAAGAGCATGCATAACTGATTTACTCCAGGATTGATAATTTGCTCCATTTAATTTGATTGGAACAAGTGAATATCCTGGCTGATCAGAGTGATGAATATAGTACGGATGTGTTAAATCAACATCCGAAATTTTGAAGCTAGATTTGGTTGATTCCGCCATAAAGGAAATTTTGATATTTAAGAACACCAAGATCGGTGCTCTGATACCATGTTAAGAATGAGAAATAGAAATAGAATTGGGATCGAAAGTATGATCTTCATTCAGGTTTACCACACGTTTAAATAGGATACAAACTATCAACTAATACCTAAAAATAGAAAAAATATATATCTAATTAAATCTGGTAAATAAATAAAATATACGGTTAATCAAATCTATACTGACAACTCCCTAAATATCTAAGATATATTCTAACTAATTATCACGGCAAAATATCCTCTTAATACACTCCTCTTCGATTTTTAAATTATACATCCAAGAGGATCATTTTTTTTTATCCAAATGAATATGGTGTGAATTAATACAAAGAACCTAATCTAAACTTAACTCAATTCTTTTTGACATTATTTTATTATATACATATATTTGTTTTTTTTTTTTTTTGTATAAATAGTATAATAGTTATTCAAATTTAAGTTGAAAATATAGTCCCCTAAACTTTAGAATAAAATATTATATTGCATTAATTTTATATATTGGACCTAATTCAAGATGTATTCGTCGAAAAGGAGTGGCTCGCACTTGGACGTACGCCAGTCACTGGTTCAACTTAATGAAATACCTTCCTACACCTAATTGATCAAAAAATTGCAATGAGTGGCACAAACTCTTTTTTATTTCGAGCGGTGTTATAGGCCGCTAGTTGATATGTAGATGGAGATTTGCGTCATGCTTTGTAATGGCCCGAAATTTTCTACTTAACTTAAGGTCGCTACTGTATACATATCATAAACATGAATGCGGAAATACTTCATTTAAACTTACATAAAACATAACCTTCAACTTAAAACACAGCCGACTTGCTTGTTTTGAAAACACCTTTAAAACGACACAACAAAAGACTAAATATAAATAAACGTTTAAATTAAAAAAAACATCCTATTCTAGCCTAAGATTAAGAAAATAAATGCGACTACCCTATGCAAGTGCAATGGTCTCGAGTTGCGATGCCGTCGTCAGCCGTACAGGAATGCCTTTGTAACGACCCAAAATTTTCTACTTAATTTAAGGTTGCTACGGTATACGTACCATAAACATTGAATGCTGAAGACTTCATCTAAATTCCATAAAACATAACCTTTATCTTAAAACACAGCCATGGACTTATGTGTTTCAAAAACATCTTTAAAACGACACAACAAAAGACCAAATAAAATAAATAAGAGTTTAAGTTAAAAACATCGTATTCTAGCCTAAGTCTAAGAAAATAAATATCACTATCCTATGCATGTGCATGGTCTCGAGTTGCGATATCGTCGTCAGTCGTACAGGAATGCGTTGCCTTAACTTGAAAAATGTAGTAGCACATGGGGTTAAATGCAACAATCACATGCAAATGAGATGATGGGACCTATCTTTCAATCTGTCTTCCTACGGTGCTGTTCTAACTGGTAATTTGGACGTGTACCGTATACTCTACACACAGCCCATACATGAGAGTATGGGCACACCAGTCAATTCGCACTCCGCTAGGCGTCATTCCTTGTTAGGCGAGCATACTCTGGGAGCTTTTTAGGCCAGACACCCGTTAGAACTAGTAACCGTCACGGCAGCACTATGCAAAACATAACGATCGTTGTCCTGTCATTGGATGTACGCGTCCGTACCGTCGTGATGGAATTGGTGTATCCCCCCAAATGCATGAGCACACATAATGCATGAGGTCCCCAATATTTCTACTTTTATCATTAATGAATATAACCCCGCTATCATCTTTCATGCTTAACATGTTATTTCTCATTTTTTAGTCTACATATCATACATAATCCTAACGGGTTACATTTCATTTCATTTATCGTGATATCATGTCATTCATAACATGCTGTATACATACAATTTAGAAAGCATAACATAATGCTCCATGCTTTTAACATGCCATTTCATAAAGTGTAATTCATACAACAGATACCTCAATGGTCACACAAAATAATCTAAACATAACATATCACATCACAATATATCGTATCATTCATGTCATATCGTAAACACTTCGTGGTCATATCGTTCCCTAACTTATCATAGCCTTAACGTTCTTATACCTATTACAGTCATATCGTTACGTGAACATACCTTAGTCATATCATCACAGGAACGTATCCTAACGCTATCGTTCTATCAATCTATCACAAACCTTTCCCTTTCTACCCATATCCTAACCATATTCTTTCATCAATCTCTCCTGTCCATAGCACTCCAGTATGTAACCTAACCTTAACGTTTCATGAACGTATCTTACTCCTATCGTTACATTTCGTTTTGTGCATCCTTCTTGTATCCTATCTCAACCATATCCTTGAACACATCGTACTATAATTGATATCATACAATCCACATATTATAACATAACATAAACATAATATAAGCATACCAATTCAGTGATAATTAACACATATCAGTATATATGACACGTGCAGAACCACAGACACGTCTCAACATCAAATATAACCATGTCGATAGTAAGGTCACTTACATTGTTAGCTTAAGTTGTTGTCACGAATATATCTTTAATGGAAGTTCGATTCTGTCCTTTGAAATCCGAGTCAACCTATGTGAGCCCATGACATCAGTTTCAAGTTTGAACTCTACAAAATTATTTCTCTAATTTACATTGGTCCATTGTTAAAGGTCTTGAAATGTTATATTATCTTATAATTATATTTTTATTAAAAATCTTATTTTCCATGGTTACTGGGGATCCTAGGTTTATGCATAATGTCTTGGGTCAAGCTTGGGAACATACAAGTTCTTATTAGGAATAGCTCCAACGTGGTCTTGTGCATGTAGAGTCTCATTAGAAACCAAGGGTACTTGTGGAGAATCTCTTATTTCGTGAATACCTCTTTCGTCGTCCTAGAAGGCAAAGTTACATGGTTCGTGATATACGTTTTCCCCATATCATGGTTTCGCTACCTAAGACTTTCCAATGACTCCCAAACTTCAATTCCTTATACAACCTCTTGAGATAAGGATTCATACAACATTTCATAATGTTGGGAGGTCATTTAGGGCTTAACCCATAGGTAGTCTTCCGTAAGGGCATTATGGTCATTTTACCCCTAATTCTTGGTTTTGCTCCTTAACGAGTTACAATAGCTTTCAAACTTCATTACCTGATCAAGCATCATAAATAAGATCTACTGTAGAGTTTTATAGCATTTGGAGGTCATCTTGGTCATGAACCGTAGGTAGATATCCTTGGGGGCATTATGGTCATTTCTCCCCGTTTCTTGGTTTACCTACTTCTCCTTATCCAATGACCTCAAAATTTCATACATAACCTTAGAATGATATATTATGCTCAGCAATAAAATTTCATAGGCATCAGAGCTCATTTAGTGGGTTATCTTAATGTTCCTTAAATCTCGAGTAATTTTGTCGGTTTAGAGCCTTAACTCAGGGTTCTTTGGATTTTTCTTTCATATATCCTTTTGTCATACTTCTTTTAGGGTTCATATGAAAATCCAAGCGATTCCTACAAGTATTTCTTAAGAAAAATCCAATGTGGCTACTTACCTCATCGTCGACGTTCAAGACCTCAATTCTTGAGCTTCCGGTATCCGGATTACTTCCAATTTCCTTCCAAGACTCCTTATTGTGTCTAGTTTCTTTTTGTTGATCGTAGCCTAAGATATTCGCCTCCAAAGTTCGTCCAAAATCATTTTCCTCGCCGGAGTAAAATAGGGGATTCATCATTGGGCAGCCAATTTTAGGGGTTTTCAAGGCCTTATTTCTCTATGGAACCTCTCCATATCCTTTCCTCGAGCTACAGGAATTTGTTTGGAAGAACTTCTTTGAGTGTGGGACCTTAATTTTGAGAGATCGTTCTCGGTATGCAACTTCCCGAAATGTCAGATTTTTAATCTCTTGGGTAACTTGTTCTACGACGTTTCGACTCTCGATTCCTTCATCAAAATTACTCAAATCCTTCCTCTGAAGCTAAAGGAATCCTTAATTTAAAGGAAAAGGGACCGTAGATAGGATTTCGTCACTTATCCCCAACTTAAGCCCGAAATCGATTTCCTTCAATTGGGCACGCTCCCTCTTCGTGGTCTTCAACGGAAACACTCCGTGGAGGTGCAGAAACTTATTGGGATCGTTCTTGCTCGACGAATTGTCGTGTATCCCCGGATTGCATTTTCAAGCTTTCCTTCAAGTTCTTCAATGGGGGATTGAATTGGGGAAATGGTTTCTGGGCACTTTCAGCAGTTCATTCCTTCATAGAACTTGTGGGTAATCTTGTTTAGAAACTATAGGAATACGTTTGGGGAGAAATGGTGGAGAATTGCTCTCGAATTTGGAAGAAATCGGAGAGTAGGAGACCCACAATCTAAATGCTCATAACTCTTGAATGGGCTCTCAACCTTGCTCGATTCTTTTTCCATATTGTCTCCCCAATTTCAGACTTTATAGGAGAAGCTTAAACCAACATTGAGAGCTCCAAAATCGTCATGAATTGGCGGTTTGGATTTTATGGAATATCCGCTGGAAATATCTACTCCGATCAGAGCCTCACCGACTTTGGTTTTGAATACCAGCCGTTGGATGTGATGATCTGTCCGTCTTCTAGATCATATACAATTTTGGAGGAGATCCAATGGCTGAGATTCAAAGTTCGAAAGATTTGGCTCAAATGGTCACTGTAGATGCTCTGATTATGATTAGAGGGGCATTTTCGTAATTATCCATCCGTCTAGGGGTATTTTGGTAATTTGCCACTTTTCGAATATTTTATTATTATTTTTCTTTGAAAACTCTGTAATTTTTCTAAATATTTTTCATCCCTCGGTCATTTTTCTTTTCTTCAGCACATACATCACTGCAATAGCTCAAAAATAAATAAAGAAATAAAGAAATAAAAATAATTATTAGAAGAGTTAAAATAATAATAATAATAATAAAAAATAAAGAAATAAATTTAGAGAAAAAAAAAACATTTCCCCGCTCCTCTCCCCTGACCTCTCATCCCTTCCCACAATTATCTCTCCTCAACTGGTCGCCAGAAAGTTACCGTTACTGCAAAAAGAAACAGAAAATCGATAATCGTCAGATTTACTTGAGAAAAAAAAATGAGAATGACCATTACCCAGAATGCTATTCACTAGAGATTTACGTGAAGATAGATCTGATTATATATTAAATTTTTATTTTCTTTTATTCTATTTTTTTTAGACATCACAACCAATTATAGTTACATCTTCATTGAATTATTACAATGATCTAGCTTTAAGTTAGAAACTAAATGTCAATCATTTGTACGATTCTAGAAAAAACATCATATTAGTAATATTAGATTAAATTTTTATCAGTAGCCAAATGAATAGATTAAAGATAGAATGCGCAACAAAACTTCTGAATAGGAACCACTGAGATAAGGAATTATTTGGAAACATAGATCACTAGAAATTTTGAATGCATGAGAACAGAATTAAAAGGAAGCAGATAAAAAAAAAGATTAGGGAATTAAAAACCACAAAATATAGAGGGAAAGGTAAACACAGAGGATAAGTATAGAGTATTAAAGCCCATAATAACTTGAAAAAGCTGTATCTACTTTCTTATACAACAGTATAAAAAATAAGATTTTTAATAAAAATATAATTATAGATATATAACATTTCACACTTTTAACAATGAACCAATGTAAATTAGAGAAATAATGGTGTAGAGTTCAAACCTGAAACTAATGTCATGGGCTCATATAGGTTGACTTGGATTTCAAAGGACGGAATCAAACTTTAATTAAAGATATATTCGTGACAACGACTTAAGCTAGCCAGGTAAGTGACCTTACTATCGGCATGGTTATATTTTGATGTTGACACGTGCCCTATGGTTCTGCACGTGTCATATATATTGATATGTGTGAACTGTCTATGGATCGATATGCTTCCTATATGTTATGTATATGTTATAATATGTGAATTGTATGATAATAGTTACTGTACGATGTGTTCAAGGATATGTTTGAGATAGGATACAAGAAGGATGCACAAAACGAAATGTAACAATAGGAGTAAAATACGTTCACGAAACGTTAAGGTTAGGTTACATACCGGAGTGATATGATTAAGAGAGATTGATGGAGGAATACGGTTAGGTTACGGGTAGAAAGGGATAGGTTTGTGATAGATTGATAGAATGATAGCATTAGGTTAAGTTCTTGTGATGATATGACTAAGGTACGTTCACGTAATGATATGTCTGTGATAGGTATAAGAACGTTAAGGCTATGATAAGTTAGAGAATGATATGACTATGAAGTGTTTACGTTATTTACTTGTTTATGATATGATACATTGTGATGTAATATGTCATGGTATGATGTGTATATGATGAAATGTTATGTTAAAAGCATAGAACGTTATGTTAGGTCTCTTAAATTGTGTGTATACAGCATGATATGAATGACATGAAATTACGATAAATAACATGTAATATAACCCCGTTAGAATTATGTATGATTTGAGAACGGAAGAATGAGAAACAATATGATATGAATGATGAACGATATCTGAAACGATATGAAAAATGATATGATATGTACTTAATACTAGCGGGGTTGTATTAAAGAATAATGAAATTGTAGAAGTAGTGGGGATCTCATGCATTATGTGTGTTCATGCATATGGGGGGATACCCCTATCCCATCACGAGGGTACGGACGCGTACATCCAATGGCAGGACAACAATCGTTATGCTTTGTATAGCGCTGCTGTGACGGTTACTAGTTCTAACGGGTCCCGTCATAAGGGGCTCTCAAAGTATGCCCACCAGATAAGGAAAGTGGCCCAGCGGTGTGCGAACTAGCTGGTCAGCCCATCCTCGCACGTATGGGCTGTGTGTAGAGTATATGGTACACGTCCACGATTACCCGTTAGGACAGCACCGTAGAGAAACGAAACGAAACGAAAGATAGGTCCCATCATTTCATTGCATGTGATTGTTGCATTTAGCCCCAATAGTGGGCCACTTACTGAGTATTTCTTTAAATATTTAAGCCATGTGTTACTACATTTTTCAGGTTAAAGCAATGGCATTCCTGTACGGTTGACGACGGCATCGCAACTCGAGACCATGGCACATGCATATGGTAGCGGTATTTATTTTCTTAGACTTAGGCTAGACTAGGATGTTTTTAACTTAAATTTTTATTCATTTTATTTAGTCTTTTGCTATGTCATTTTAAAGATGTTTTCAAAACACGTAAGTCCATGACTGTGTTTTAAGATAAAGGTGATGTTTTATGGAATTTAAATGAAGTCTTCCGCATTCAATGTTTATGCTACGTATACGGTAGCGACCTTAAATTAAGTAGAAAATTTTGGGTCGTTACAATCACAATATATCATATCATAAACAAGTCAATTTATCACATATCTCATACCATAACGTATTTCATATCATTTGACAACATATATATATATATATATATATATATATATATATCCATCATTCACATATCGTATCATAATCATATCATAGCGTAAACACTTGGTGGTCATATCGTTCCCTTACTTATCATAGCCTTAACGTCTTATATCTATCACAGTCATGTCGTTACATGAACGTACCTTAGTCATATCATCACATGAACGTATCCTAACGCTATTGTGCTATCAATCTATCACAAATCTATCCCTTTCCACCCATATCCCTTACTACACATAACCTAACCATATTCTTTTATCAATCTCTCATATCCATAGCACTTCGGTATGTAACCTAACCTTAACGTTTCATGAACGTATCTTACTCCTATCGTCACATTTCGTCTTGTGCATCCTTATCGTATCCTATCTCAAACATATCATTGAACACATCGTACCGTAATTCACATATTATAACATATACATAACATATGATAAGCATATCAATCCACAAACAACTCACACATATCAATATATTTGACACGTGCCGAACCACGAGGCACGTGTCAACATCAAATATAACTATGCTGATAGTAAGACCACTTACTTGATTAGCTTAGGTTGATGTCCAGAAGTTATCATTAATGAAAGTTCGATTCTGTCCTTTGAAATCCAAGCCAACTTATGTGAGCCCATAACATCAGTTTCAAGTTTGAATTCTATAAAATTATTTTTCTAATTTACATTGGTCCATTGTTAAAAGTTTTGAAATGTTATATATATATCATTATGTTTTTATTAAAAATCTTATTTTATATAGTTTCTGTTGTATAAAAAAGTTGACAGAGTTATTTAAGTCATTCTGTGCTTTCCTGTCCTCTAATTTGCTTTTCCTTTTTTTTTTTTATCTGTATTTACTTTATTGCCTTTTACTTTTCTTGTTTTTCTCTTTATGTGTATTTACTCCCTTCTAATTTTGTTCACAAATTTTCTTTGCCATTTTATTTTTAATCTATTTATTTGTCTACTCATATAAATTTATTGATCTAATATTATTATTAATCTAATGTGATTTACTAGAATTCATATAAATTATTGGCATTTAGTTTCTAACTCAACTAAACAATTGTAATGATTTAACGAAGATTTAATCATAATTGGCTGTGATTTCTAAAAAAAAATAGGACAAAAAAAATTAAGATTTAATATATATCTTACTGATCAGTTTTGTCTCCACTTAAATCTTGTCTGTTGACTTGGGTAAAACTCCTCAAATTAAATCCGTCAATTATTGTTTTTCTATTCCGTTTTGCAAACTGTGATTTTTTTGGCTGAGGTCGGTTGAGGAGAGATAATTGGGGAAGTAATGAGAAGTTACTGGAGAGAA
Source organism: Cucurbita moschata (assembly GCF_002738365.1). Classification (NCBI taxonomy): domain Eukaryota; kingdom Viridiplantae; phylum Streptophyta; class Magnoliopsida; order Cucurbitales; family Cucurbitaceae; genus Cucurbita; species Cucurbita moschata. The sequence goes on along the minus strand of NW_019268584.1, from coordinate 1,436,084 downwards.
AGGAGGAAGATTGTTTCTCTTTCTTTTAATAGCAAAACCAGGAGACATAATCAATTGCAAAATGGCCCACTACTTCTCTGCAGGAAACAAAGGAAAAGAAAAAGGCAAGTTTTGTATGTTTTACATATCTTTATAACCATCATTTCCAAGCTTCAATGGAACACAATTGTTTTCCATATCCTTTTTGAGAGCTACTTTAGCTTCACGAATGGCTCGACACGAGGGGAGCAGCGGAGCGGTTTCGATGAGCACGGTGGCTATTGCAATGGCGTTGCTGCTGCTGCTTGGCTTCGAACATGGCGATGCTGCTACAACTTTTGTTGTTGGCGACTCGAACGGATGGAACCTGGGCACGGAAGGATGGCCTAATGGGAAGGTGTTTAGAGCCGGTGACATATTAAGTGAGTTTTCAACTCTCGTTTTGATAGTTGAATAGTGTTAAGAATGATGCTTTGATACTATGTTAAGAATGAAAAACAGAAGTGGGATCAAAGTCCGAGAAAAGAGAAAATATTCTACTAACCAAATCTTGAAGATAAGATAAATTAAATAAAAACACAAGTCCTGTAGCAGCCTCGTTTTATCGTTTTAAAGCCTTGAGGGGAAGCCCGAAAGGGAAAGCCCAAAGAGGATCGTGGTCGTTACATTACGGCTGTATAAAATATATTCAAATAGTATCCGATCGAATTCGCAGTTAGATCGTTGATAATAAACTAAACGAATACATACATTTTTTTTTTTTTGTAGGATTCAACTATAACCCGACCGTTCACAATGTGGTGTCAGTGGACGAGGGGAGTTATAGAAGCTGCATAGCTCCAATAGGCGCCAAAGTGTTCAATTCAGGCAAGGATGAAATCATGCTCTCAAGAGGACACAACTTCTTCATATGCACCACCCTAGGCCACTGCCAAGCTGGGATGAAAATTGCTATCAATTCCCTTTAGTTCTCGACCACCCCGTATCATTTACACATCGATCTCGATGTAAATGTTCTAAGTAACGATGATTTGGAAACATTGTGAAAATAAAATAATTGATAATAATTAAGTGTGGTTATATTTATCTTATTATTATTTTTTCTCTTTGTTTATTTATATAGAAAAAATTAGGATAATAATGTTAATGCACTAAATTTTTTTATTTTTATAAATTAATATAAACAAAAAACTAATATAAATTAAAACGGGTATGTTTCCTTAAATTATTTCTATTAATAACTTATATTGACATAATACTATATTTATTAAAACTATTATTTATAATAAAATAAGTTCAGTTTATTTAATGTGTATAAGTATTTAGTTTTTGATAATGAAGGTTGAAATTTAAAATAAAAATATTATTTAATGATTTAAAATTAATTAATTTAATGCTTATAATTGATAATAATTTGTTCATTAATTAGTACCGGTTTACCTGAAAGAGAGATAATTAATTATATAAACAAATATAAATATTAGTTATTGTGATTTATATAAATATAAATAATGAATTAATTAGGGATCTTGATTTATATAAATAATGAATTGATTGTATTGTTTGTAAGTTTTTTTTTTTTTTAATATTTATAGATCGTATTTGAAATTTTTTATAATTATTTAAATATATATTCCATATATTAACTAGGGTTGTGACTTAAAAAAATCATCGAATCTTAATATGGAATAACGTCATATTAAGAAATTTCATTATCTTACATCTTACATCGTTATGTTGTCATGCATCGTCGTCATCATATAACATCGTCATAGACCATTTACTTGGTTGGCCTTAGTCGGTTTTCGCTAAATTCGAGTACGCTTGTCTTCCGTCCCTCGGAGTTGCTCCAAGTATCTCTGGGAGTCGTTTCGCATTTAGCATTTCTAATCTATTTAACTTGAACTTGAGAAATAGAGTAAACCTCACTTACCTTAATTTATTTTATTTTGGAATATGACTAAAATTTTAAATGTTTATTTAAGAAAATGAAAATGATCGTAACATCATTAAAAAAAAATGTTATGTTTTTTTTAAATCTTATTTAGAATTTAAATACTTTCTCCAGAAAAATAGATTTTATGGAAAGAAAGGATAAAAAAAAGTTATTTTTAAAATTGAAAATTAAATATCATCCATTTATTTAATGATGTATAAAATAATAATTAAAAAAAATAGCATAATTTAAAGGAAAGTCAAATTTATTCTATATTTGGAAAAAAAAAATAATTAAACTTACATTTTTAAAATACATGGTAAAATTAGTTGAAAATATTTTTTTTTTAGTACTTAAAGAAGCGTATAAATTTTTAAATTATTTTCTTTTAATGAAATTTGATTAAAAAAGAAGGTGGTTACCCTTTAATAAAATTTGATTATTATTATTATTATTATTTTGTTAAATTTAAATTGATCCAAAATCAGCTTGATGGTAGAAACGTCCCTGGAGCAGGGTGGAGACGAACAAATTTTTTCCATCTCCGTCGACCAACAGTAGTTGAGCCCAGTTTGTGAAGGGAGAGTACCTGTTTCGAGTTTAAGATGACTTTTATGGTTTGGCTTTAGAGTTTCATATTCTAAATTCTCTCTCTGCAGGGTATGAAATTGATCGTGGTTGATTGGTATAGACTCGTTAGAGGACGATTTACTCTTTCAGGAAGGATTCGTGAACCAAGAGGGAGTATAGAAGGAGATTGAGCTTGGAAATGTAAGGTACGATTTTGGAGTTTTGAGGAACTTTAGTAGATAATATCTCCCTCAATTCTTGACCAAACTCGATGATTTGTTGCTCATTACGATTGAATTGAATAATACTAAAGGTTTGATGAAGAAACCAAAATCAAAAGTCTGCCATGTGAGAATTGATGATGGGAAAAGACACATCTACGTGAAGGTATGTCTAAATTACTATACTATATTTCTTTTTATGATATGTTTACGCAAGTGGTATTTATGCTGTAATATAGAGATGATCAGGGGTTCATCAATAAACTCCTAATTGTAAACTTGCTTCGATTGCAGAGAGTCAGAAAATATTACAGAATTAGTTGTGATTTGCTTGTACTAGATGGGAATACTTTCAATGCTTTAATTTCATCTGAGCTTTAATTTCCCACAATTCCGGTAAAGATGACATCAAACAGATGCTTTAATTTCATATTCAATATTAATTTGCACCGATCTCAATTGACTTACAATCATATCGAATTCATTTATATGATCAGCAATAGATTCACCGTCAAATATTTGTAAATTGAACAATCTCCGCATAAAATACACCTTGTTCATAGTCGACGTTTTTTGGTACATACTCAACAGTACCTTCAACAGATCTGATACTGTCTTCTCCTTGATGATGTTGAACGCCGCATTTTTTGATAGCGTCAACCGGATCAACCCTGAGGCCTGCCGATCCTTGAGCTTCTACTGCTCTATGTTCATGGTATCCGAATTCACCTCCTACAGGGGTTCGTGAAGATCTTTCTGGTACAAATAATCTTCAATATGCATCGTCCAAAAATCGAAACTGGATTCATCAAACTTCTCAATTCCAACATTTGAGCTTTCGATCTTCACAGATCATGATGAATCTTGCCTAAATTTGATACCAGTTCATAGGATCACACAATAACACACCCTCGATCTAGATGATCACAAAGAACAGGAGAGAGAAAATGAAAGAAGGAATATTGATTAAAGATTTATATTGTTGACTTTAAGTAGAGACAATATAGAGAACGCAGAAAGTACATTTTAAAAGAACTATTAAGATTGTATATATATGGTTCAGTTTACTATAACTTTACCATATATAATCATCCATAGCCTTTTATTATATATCATTTTTCACTGTATATGATCATTTGCATTATATGTCATTTACCACATATAGCTTTACTACGTAGAACCGTAGGATGAGCTATAAATAAGCAGCATACTCCATAACCCAACACTTACGTTATGGGGCCAACTACGGAGATGCCACCTAAACTCTACTAGAGAATATGAGAATAATGTCTATATAATAGTATGATGACAATTATGGGTTGAAAAGACGTCAAGGTTGCATTTTCAGAGCCTCTAAGGTGATTTAAAAGTATCAATGAGGTGTTACGATCATGGTCAAAGTGTTATAGAAATTTTTGGAGATAGACTACAATACAAGACTTTCAGGATATGTCTTAAATTTAAGAATGATTTGGAAGAAGGATCGCCATGATTCAGTAGTAGAATTTGTCTCTAAATCAACTAAAAGAATTTGTCTCTAAATCAACTAAAAGTTCCATGGCAATCTCCCCTATACCCTTACACCAATACATTTCATTGCTCAATCTAAACAATTATTTTTTATTTTTTATTATTATTTTTTTTATTTTTGTAGAAAAATAACCCATTTCAAGATGTTTCAAAGGTATTGTCGTAGTTAAGGTTCCAAGACCCTTTATTTGAAGTTGGATTTATTATCCCAAGTTCTATTACATGTAATGATATCCACTGTGCGTCTGCAATACCAATTATCTGTACCCTCTTTCTACCACAGGAATGTTTTAAAATGAGTTTGTGAAGATATATAGGTATTGATGGTGTTAATATAACACATGCGAAAGCAATTTGGATCTTAGGCACTTTTAGAACATCAATTATAGTAAATAACTAGCATGTTCATAAGTATTAAAACTTAATGAGTTTAGATACTAACCTTTTGTAGTTTAAACTTCTTTTTCCTCACGAACCGGTTTCGAACCACCACTAATGTCTTCTCCACTATCCTCCGGCCTTAGAACAGGATTGTGGAATCTGGTGTCTGACTAAACTTGGGAGGGATTTTGTATATATGAAAGAGTATTTGCGAGAAGTTTTTTCTCAAGGTTTTTCACCAAAAAGAAGAAGACCTTCCATGTACCATGATCACTCTATTTAAAGAGTCATCTTTGAATGTTCATGCAAATTTGAGATCACCAAATTTTGACACTTAAAAATTCCATTCAAATGTTTGGGATTATGTGGCAAGCATGCATATTTGAGTTAACCAAATTTTGACACTCAAAATTCCACTCAAACTTGTGGGGTTTATTTGGCAAGCATGCAAGTTTGGTTAAACCAAATTTTGAACCTCAAAATTCCACTATGCATGGATTTTTTCATTAAATGAAGTGAACATTTTGACTTTCTTCATTTTAATTCAACAGTTAATTTGAATAATGAATTTCAAATTAGAGTAACATTAAATGGTTAATTAAACTATTTAATTAATATTTAATATTAATTCAAATGCCAATCCCAATTAATTCCGACACATAATTGATTAAAATATTTAAATCTTATTTAAATATCTTAGATTCTCTCTCTTTGTTTATTTAGTAAATAAAACAAAAATGCGTTTAAATATATCGTATATATGTAGTGCATATTCCCTAATTTTAATTCGAACACTTCAAACTCACTCGTCACACTGTTCTATGGTTTAATCCGATATGAGCTAGCAGAGGGGCCTAATGGACATATAGATCATGGGCTCTAACGATCCAAGATTAGCCGGTTAAACTCATTAACCTTGTTAACCACATTCGTTAACTACTAGAACACTCCACTATAGCCTAGTAGTTGCACTTCCCTCACTATAGATATATTTCTGTCCATTTGACACAACCATGATTAGTAAGTAGATCCTTCACAGGTTGTTCGTAATTAGAACTGGGTCAATTTACCGTTTTATCCCTAAAGTTACTTCTTGTTCCTTATGTCTCACTGATCCTCTAATGAACAATTGGTTTGTGGTCCAACCAGTAAACCGAATCCCTCTCAGGCCAATGAGAGGGTGGGGCCCCTTGTTCAAGACCTAGAGTTAGTGCTTAAGGGAACTACCTCTCTTCTATCGCCTAAAAGGGGGTAGGAGCGAATTCCATCTTGCACCCCACGTCCCCAGCCATTCACCCAATCTTACCCCTAAAATGGGAGGCCTTTTGAGTCGGCGAATTAGAGCCACTCTCACCCATGCAAATCTAAGGATAATTCCGAATAAACAGGAGTTCATGGTTAGCTCAGGATTAAAACCGAGTTACCTAGGTTATCGAATGAAAAGAAAATCAGCCTCAACAGTAAACGACATTATAAAGTGAGAGTGGTTTTCTTCATGGTCCGATCTTATGCAATACTCATTGCATAGGACGCCCCCACTCACATGTCTCCACATGTACAATTTAGTGATCACATTGTTTATATCATATACAAAAGTGGGCCGCATCCATAGTGTTCCGAGAATAAGGTACTCAGCCTTATCCTTATACTATAGATCATTTTGACTATATACTTGAACTTGATCCACTCTTATGTCTCTACATATAGTTCAAGTAATCATACTATAGCCAGAGTGTTCTTAGTTTATTGGATTTAGATTAATGATCGTGAAGTTCACTTTATTCAATAACAATCTTTACTGAATAAACAACAATAATAACTTTATTGAAAATAGAATATGTTTTTTGTTTACAAACTATGAGTTTTTGGATATAAAACCCAACAGGTATATGGGTCTGGTGTTGGACATTTAGCAAGGTTTAGAGGATGTGACTTGAAAGTCCAATTTAGCAAGGTTCAGAGGATGTGACTTGAAAGTCCAAGTAATACATAAAACTAGTTAAACCATTAATCTAGTTAAATGAAGAAATCAAGTTATCTTAAATGACGTAAAAAAGAAGGGTTGGAATTAAGGTTGGGTTAAATATTTGATATTTATCATGCATTAGTATCCACGTGAATGTTGATTTCAAGGATGCGCCTGAGCTATGAACCTACTAAATGGACTCTTTTCCTCATGAAATTGTAATGGAAAGCTTAAAATGACATGATAAAGTTATGTACGAAATTTTATGGTCATTGGATTTGGTTAGGGGGCAAAGCGGGTAGCTAAAAAATGACCAAAATCCCCTATAATTATGGTTCACTGGCTTATGACCCAAATGACCTTTGCATAGTATAAATTTTTCCTTATGTGATGGTTTAGAAGGATTATGAAAATATTCAAGGTCATTGGAATGTGTCGAGGATTTAAACCAAGATTTGGATTGGTAAATGACCAAAAGTACCCCATAAGAATTCTATGATATTTTCAAGACTCTAAAGAACTCTAAATGATATGAAACTTTATATGGTTATGATCTCAAGGGTAATTAGGTAAGATCCATGAGTTAATGTAGGTTGTTAGAAAATTAATGATGTATCAACAAGTGAGTGGGAGTTATTTTTGACCTCAAGAGACTCATTTATGGCCTTAAGGGGTGATGGTTGATGGATTATGAGGAACCAAAGATGGTATGGTTGTTGCAACCTTTGAGCATTCCATATTGGAAATATGAAAAATAGTAATGAACTTCAACGTGGGCCTACAAAGATTCTGAAAGGATATACAATGATATAGATGATCGTTGAAAAACTTACCAAGTCCATATACTTTTTACTTGGAGAGGCTACCTATGTTGTTGACACCGTTTGAACCTAAGTTTGAACCTAAGTTTGCTAGGGACGAGATGACACCGTTTGAACCTAAGTTTGCTGGGGACGAGGTAGGTGAATGAGAGTTGTTGGGATTCAAGTTAGTCCAGACTACCAATAGGTCGTACAACAGATTAGGTCGAGAATGCGCACAAATCAGAGTAGAAAGAAAAATTATTCTGATGAGAGGCGTAGGAGCTTAGGATTTGAAGTGGACAACATAGTATTCTTGAAGGTGGTTCTGATGAAAGGCGTCTTAAGGTTCAAATGCAAAGGCATGTAGAGCCCATGCTTCATCAAAACAATGGCGTACATACTATCCCTATTACCATCCATCTCATCAGTGCACAACGTTTTTAATATGTCGATACGCCGCAAGTATATAACTGATCAAAGCAACGTGACAGGTTATGAACCGCTACAGGTAGATGAGGAATTGGTTATGACTAAAAGCCAGAAAAAATCTTGGCCCATGAGGTGAAAGCTATACGCATTAGAGACATCATCTTTGTTAAAGTAATGTGGCAAAACCACAAAATAGAAGAAGCCATATGGGAACGAAAGGAAAGGAAGAGATAAGAGAGAAATACCCTGAGATACCACGTGAGAACGAAAGGAAGAGACGAGGGAGAAAATAACTCGAGTTGTTATAGAATTTCGACACTTACGAGAATGAAAGTTCCTTTAGAGGTGATATGAACCACGACCAAGGAATTTCCATACCTCAAGGTCCTATTACAAAGACGAGACCCAAAAAGCTACAACAAACCTTATACAGTTATATTCAAGCTATGGTGAGCTCATCAAAGAAAATTCTAGAAGACGTTGGAGACCTCCCTTATATGTTATGCAAAGTTGAGCTTCAAGACAGAGATGAATTAAATGCACTTTAAGTTGCATTTAATGAACTCCGCTGAATTTATCAAATAGTCCAAGGATGACTAATAAGCACATTTTATTATTTGCATTATTTAATTATAGTTTAACTATTTGTTGCATATTTTAGCTAGTTTTAAATATAGGAGTTAAGGTTATATTGTAACCCACATAGGTTACTATATTCCACTATTAACTAGCCATTTTAATATGGAGGTTATGGGTATTTCTCATTTACTAGCCCATTTAATTTTGGAGTTATGTATCACATAGGTTAAGGTTTGTAAAGGCTATATAAAGCCTTCTTTTCTTTGATTAGATATCAGATTTTGGAATTAAGAATATAATTTCTATTTTAGCTTTGTTGAGAGCTAAACTTTCTTTGCAAATTCTTGTGTTTAGAACTTGCATGCAGAGTCATTCAAGTGGTATTGATCAAACCTCTTGTGGAGTGATTCGAATCACGAGTTTAGAAACGAGTTTTCTTTACTCTTGATCTTGATCATCAAGGTAATCCGTTCCATACTTTCCCTTGGGTTGATTTCCATATCATTTTGGTATCAGAGCTTTAGGCTCATGATCGGATATATGTTTCATTGTGCTTATCTCTTTTAATTCTCTTATAATTTTTTTTTCTTAGTTTGTGTAAAATGTTCATGTTCTATCACAAAAATATATAACAAAAAAAAAAAAAAAAATTCTTATGTTCTTTAAAGTGTTAGATCTGGATCTTATCAACACTTTCTTCTTCTTTAAGATCTTCTAAATCAATTTTCTTGTTGGTAAATTGATTAGATTTTGCCAATAAGAAGAAAAAAAAAATCATTAAAAGAAAGAAAGCTTATTGATGTTAAATGTCTTTCTTTTTTCCTCTTGATTATTATATGTAACTCTCGTACGTTATTACGTCTAAATTAGTCCTTAATCATTTTCTTTCTTTAATTCGTTTCTTTTTCGTTATTCGGATTGCTCCTTCAATACCCTTGTTTAGGTGTTGAGTGTGTTGTCTATTCACTTTGAATTGCACTTAGCTCTATAACATAGCTTGTCTCACATCCCAATTGGTTTTTTGGAGTGTGATTTGTGTGTGCTCAATTGTGAGGATTGAGTTTGTAAGGGAGTGACACATTGATTCGAGTGTTGAGTGCTAAACACGAGTGAACTACATTAATGAGTGAATACACGTGAGGGAGCGCTTGTGAGGTCCTTTTTTTTCTTTTACCTTTCTTTTGTAGCATGGAAAATCAAGACGACAATACTGACATTATTGATGCACGATTGAGTGAAGCACAACAACGAACCATGGAAAGACTAATTCGAGGAATAGAAGAGTTGACTGATCAAATAGGAAGATTGGAGATTCAAAATCAAGCTCGACAGAGGATTCCACTACCTACGCCCTCAACCGATACATATGAGGGCGACAATTCTGATCACCACGAGGATAATCCACATGTGGTTGGTCATGGCTTGATGCAAGGGAGAGACCATGGAAGAAGGTATCATAATTTATAACAACGAGTTCCTTATGTTGATAGAATTGATCGTAGTGTGAGCAGCATCAAATTAAAACTTCCCAAGTTTTATGGCAAAATCGATCCAGAGGAGTACCTTCAATGGGAGAAAACAGTGGAGTCTGTTCAACTGTCATAATTTTAGTGATGAAAAGAAGGTACTGTTATGCATTGCTCAATTCAAACAATATGCTCAATGGGATAAATTGATGTCAAGTAGGAGAAGAAATCTTGAAGCACCAATTGATTCATGGGTCGAGTTCAAAGAGTCCATGAGGAAGCGTTTTGTTCCACAATATTTTCAATGGGACATGGCGCAAAAGCTTCAAGCATTGAAACAAGGACGCAAATCTGTGGAGGATTATTACAAGGAGATGGATACATTGATGGATCGACTTGAATTCGATGAGGACATGGAGGCTCTCATGGCGCGGTTTCTTAATGGGTTAAACACAGAGATTGTGGACAAGACTGATTTACAGCCTTATTCTAATATTGAGGAGTTGTTGCACATTGCAATTAAGATCGAGAGGCAAATCCAACGAAGGTCTCAACGGTATTCTTCTAAAACTTTTCCCAATTCTACTTCTACATGGAAAAAGGATAGTAAGAACATTGATTATAAGCATAGAAATCAAGAGATTAATGAGAAGCCTCAAGCTAAATTTGAGAAAGGGGAGAGTTCTAGAACAGGGAAAGACAAAGTAGAAAAGTCTAATGTTCGAAATAGAGATTTAAAGTGTTGGAGATGTCAAGGGGTAGGACACTATAGTAGAGATTGCCCAAATGCAAGAATTATGACCATCAAGGAGGGAGAAATTGTTACGGATGACGAGGCACATGCCGACATAAATGAAGAAACTGATGAGAGTGAGGAGTTTAGTGAAGAGGACCCTACACATATATCTTTAGTTACTCGACGAGCTCTAAACACCCACATTAAGGAGGACGGCCTAGACCAAAAGGAGAACTTGTTTCAAACTCGGTGTCTTGTTCAATCTGTACCTTGTAGTGTTGTCATTGATAACGGTAGTTGCACCAATGTTGTGAGTTCCATTCTGGTCAAAAAACTTAATTTAAAGACAACCACATCCAAGACCCTACAAGCTTCAATGGTTGAATGATTGTGGGGAAGTACGGGTAACTCAACAAACTCTTGTTTCTTTTACTATTGGAAAATATGTTGATGATGTTTTATGTGATGTTGTATCCATGCATGTTGGAGATTTACTACTGGGGAGGCCATGGCAATTTGATCGTCGGGTAATGTATGATGGGTATGTAAATCGATACTCCTTTACTCACAATGGTAGAAAAACTACTCTTATCCCATTGTCTCCAAAAGATGTATTTATTGATCATTGCAAACTTGAAAAGAAAAGGTAAGAGGCTGATGCAAAAACAAAGATTGAAAAAGAATCAAGTGAAAAAAAGAGCTTGAGTAAAAAGCAAGAGACTAACACTCAACCTAGAGAAAAAAAGAGAGAAAAGCCAAATCAGTAAGCTTGTATGTTAGATCAAGTGAGGCTAGGAATGTTTTGCTCTCTAACAAGACTATTCTTGTACTTATGTGCAAGGGGTCTTGTTACTTTACTAACATGCTTAACCCTTCTTTGCCTAGTGATTTTGTTGTGCTTTTGCAAGAGTTTGAAGATTTATTTTCCGAGGAGATGCCTAGTAGTTTGCCACCACTTAGAGGGATTGAACACAAGATTGACTTCATTCCTGGTGCGCCCATTCCAAACCGACCAGCTTATAGGACTAATCCAAAGGAGGCTGAAGAGATACAAAGGCAAGTAAGTGAACTCCTTGCTAAAGGGTATGTACGTAAAAGTTTGAGTCCTTGTTCTATTCCAGTTATTCTTGTACCTAAGAAAGATGGTTCTTGGCGTATGTGTGTTGATTGTAGGGCTATAAACAAGATAACTATAAAGTATAGGCATCCAATTCCCAGATTAGATGATATGCTTGATGAATTGCATGGATGTAGTCTTTTTACTAAGATTGATTTAAAATCGGGTTATCATCAAATTCGCATACATATTGGGGATGAGTGGAAAACAGCTTTTAAAACCAAGTATGGTCTTTATGAATGGTTGGTTATGCCTTTTGGATTAACTAATGCACCTAGTACATTCATGAGACTAATGAACCATGTCTTACGAGAATACTTAGATAAGTTTGTGGTTGTTTATTTTGATGACATCCTTGTTTACTCTAAATCTTTAGATGATCATATTACCCATGTACGCAATGTTTTGACTACTTTAAGAAACGAATGTTTGTACGTAAATTTAAAGAAATGTAGCTTTTGCATGAAAAAAGTTAACTTTCTTGGGTTTGTAGTTTCATCTAACGGTGTTGAGGTTGATAAGGAGAAAGTGAAGGCTATAAAAGATTGGCCTACACCGAAAAATGTAAGTGAGGTAAGAAGTTTTCATGGTCTTGCAAGTTTCTACCATAGGTTCATTAAGAATTTTAGTATAATTGCTTCACCCTTGAATGAACTTGTTAAGAAAAATGTATCCTTTATATGGGAAAAAGATCAAGAACTTGCTTTTAATACTTTGAAAGAAAAATTGAGTTCGGCTCCTTTGCTTGCATTACCTAATTTTGAGTCTACTTTTGAAATTGAATGTGATGCTAGTGGAGTAGGGATATGTGCTGTATTAATGCAACATCATAGACCTTTAATGTTCTTTAGTGAGAAGTTGACTGGTACATCTTTGAGGTATCCAACTTATGACAAATAGCTTTATGCTTTGGTTCGTGCATTGCAAACCTGGCAATATTATCTTTGGCCTAAGGAGTTCATTATTCATACGAATCATGAAAGTTTAAAGCATTTGATGTTCATAAAGTTTGTGCTCGTTGCACAGCATGTAAACAAGCTAAGTCTAGGCTTCAACCACATGGTTTATACTCCCCATTACCAGTTCTTAATGGTCCTTGGATTGATATATCAATGGATTTTGTTTTAGGTTTTCCTAGGACTAGGAAAGGTTATGATAGCATCTTTGTTGTGGTTGATCGATTTAGTAAAATGGCTCATTTTATTCCTTGTCACAAAACTGATGATGTAAAACATATTGCAAACCTGTTCTTTAGGGAAGTTGTACGATTGCATGACATTCCTAAAAGCATCGTTAGTGATCGTGATGTCAAATTTTTAAGCCACTTTTGGCGTGTTTTATGGGGTAAGTTAGGAACTAAGCTCGTATATTCAACTACTTGTCATCCTCAAATGAATGGACAAACTGAAGTTGTTAACAGAAACATGACTACTATGCTTAGGGCTATTATTGATAAGAATCTTAAGACTTGGAGGATTGTTTGCCATTTATAGAATTTGCATATAATAGGGTTGTTCATAGCACTACTAAATGCACACCTTTCGAAATTGTTTATGGCTTTAATCCTTTAACCCTCATTGACTTGTTACCTATACCGTCAAAAGAATTTGTGAATTTTGATGCAAACTTGTAAAGACAGAGAAGGGGAGAAAGAAAATGAGGAGATTATTATGGAATCTCATAGACGATAACGTCGAGAACTCCCCATAGATTGAACCTTGTCGACCCATTGCATTCGGCTTCAGTCCGCGCGTATGACCGAAGCCCATGCACACGCGCCATCAGCCCATAGGCATTTAGTGACCCGCACACCCAAATTTACCTGCAACCGAACCTGGTTCGGAAACCCTTGCGACATCCTGCTCCATAGTCACCCCATAAAACAAACCAAATCAATATTCTAACTCACGTGCCTTCTAACGTTGGCTGAGCTCAGTTTCGGTGACTCTATTTCAACGTAGCCGACATATTTGGCTCGTATTTGAGTTATTCGAACATTTGGGACTTGTTCGTATTGTTTTGGACCATTTCAAAGTAGTTTTTATATTTTCAGGAGCAATTGAGTGAGTATGACCTCATTTTGGTCCAAGTTACCTTTTGGCTAAAAGTTGAATTAGTTGACACCGTTGGATGAATTAAATTGTATATCATGCCGTAACTTGATGACGTGGGTTTACATAGGTGAAATTAAAATTTAAGGAGCGGTTTTGAACCAGCTTTAGGATTATCTTGTAACTTCGACACAGGCCAGCTATATAAGTGGTCCTACTGTTGGCATGGTTGGATGAATTGAATGATGTTTGCATGGTTGGATGAATTGAATCATACTATGAAGAGAGTAGGTTGTGACCCTCACGTATAGACAAGACAAGGTGACAACATAATAGTGATGTCCAACCAGCCACGTAAAGGGAAAAAAAAAACGAATGCCATGATGCGACCGAGGAGGATGGTGCATCATCTAACCCACCATAGAAATGTGTATAGGCAAGACAGCGGCAACAATGTTGACAGAGTGTCATTGATAGACTTATTAAAGGGTCGAGTAGGGCCCTAGGCCTTAACCTCAAAAAGGGAATTTGGGCATGCAATTCTGAAGTCAAGTTTGTTCATATAAAATTTGAAAACTCATCAAATTTGGTGTCAATTGGACATAGGACGAACTCTTCATGAGACAGTATGTCCATTTCTCCAAAATCATTTCTACAACTACCATACCAAAAAATGTCTCAAAATGTACTTTAGGAGGAGGCATGGTGTCAACTCTCCACCATCTCTGGGCCCTGTGGCTAAGTGAGCTACCCTATGACATATTCATGTGTCATAGACGAGTATCTCCGACGACTTCCCTTGAAATGGGTATTCTAAGACAGTGCCGCACGACATTGGTGGGCCAAAATTGTGCCATTGTGTATGTGTCAGAGGTTGGATTATGCACTTGCTATCCATAATGGATTTTATAAATGAACTAACATGGACACAAGATGATCCAACGCCTCGATATAACTTGATGGATGGATGCTCGGGATGTCTCGATCATGTGAGCCACATATGGGTCTGTTCTCGATGAGCATGATCGAGCGAGCTAAGTTAATCGATAACATCCCAGGACTTGGGATGACATCAAAACATGATGGCCATGTCAATTGGGAACCAAGATGAGAATTGAGACGTGACGTTGCACGTGAGAGACTTGGCCTCAAGGAGAGGCAAGGTCGAGCCGAATAACTTGAACTAGTATAGAGGCAAGTCGGTTGGGTTCAAAAGATTGAACATGCACACGTAGGCCCGAGCAAGCTTGAATTCCGCACAAGTTGTATTCGATTGACGAAGACAAACCTCACCTAAGGTCCAATGAAGTCATGAAGACAAACGAAAAATAAATAGGAGGCTTGGATTTTCCTCAAGGCTTGTCATGAGCGTGTCAAGATCACGATGTCAGACGGTTGAAAATGTACAACCATAAAAAATGGCACTTTCTCTGTGGCCCCTCCATGTGTCGTATTTTATGATTGCTATGATGTAAATTATGTTATGTAGTGTTATGACTTATGTAATGTCAAGACTACGTGATGATGTCTTATGACTTATGTTATGCTATGATATTGTGCACACAATGTTAGCATGTTTATTTTTTAGACTGTGAAATGTTGATATGTCAATAATGTATTCCTGAAAACGTTTATGAAAGAACGAATGCACGATCTACATATTATATGATTTGAAGCTACAGAGACCTCATGCATTTTTGTGTGTCATATGCATCGGGATACTTCCTCGCCATGATTAGTATGGACGCGTATGTTATGACATTTATGTCTGCCATAATGTTATGATACGATATTCTGTACACCATAATACTATGTGGTCTCCTTTCCCTCTATGGCTCTGGCAGTACGAGTGTGAGCTAGCTGAAAGGCAGGCCCAGGGGTACGTATACGCCTGCCTAGTGGGTCCATGTGTGCATACGTGGGTCGTGTGCAGAGAAATACTAATCATCCAATTTTAGCTCAAACTGAAAAGAAGAGTTTAAGGCCATGAAATAGGGTTTTATGAAATGATATGTCCCAAACATGATTGTATATAATTGCATTTCCTGACCCCAATAATAAGGTATTTAGTCTTTCTTAAAATACTGAAGTCACGTGCTACTCTTATTTTTAAAGTAAAGGTAAGACAACTCTGTACATCCGTACAGAAGTGCCCTACTTTTACCCAAGACTAAACCAGACGATATCACGGTGGCAACCAAGAGACTAAAGTTAGTGTAAATGCACTCATGTTGTTTTTCTTCTATAGCCATTCGGTTAGATTAGGGCAATGCTTTATTTTCTAGTTTTATTCAAAACTCACGTTATTTACTTTTCCCCATATTGTTTTAATAACCTATAATGAACGTATAAGTCATAGTGTCGTCGTGAAATATTTTTAATAAATTTTTCGCACCTAATAATTATGTCATATATTTGGCTTCACTCTTCAATATTAAACATAAATTCTTCCAATAATTTTTGCATCAATCATTGCATTTCGAGGCACAATACAAAGTCACCCCTTAAATTTATAATCACTCCTCTTGGATTTTTAAATTATACATCCAAGAGAATCATTTTTTTTTTTATCAAAATGAATATGGTGTGAATTAATACAAAGAACTTAATCTAAACTTAACTCAATTGTTTTAGACATTATTTTATTATATACATATATATATATATATATATTTTGTATAAATAGTATAATAGTTATTCAAATTTAAGTTGAAAATATAGTCCCCTAAATTTTGGAATAAAATATTATATTGCATTAATTTTATATATTGGACCTAATTCAAAATGTATTTCGTCGAAAAGGAGTGGCTCGCACTTGGACGTACGCCTAGTCACAGGTTCAACTTAATGAAATACCTTCCTACACCTAATTGATCAAAAAATTGCAATGAGTGGCACGAA
Organism: Cucurbita moschata; assembly: GCF_002738365.1. Taxonomy (NCBI): domain Eukaryota; kingdom Viridiplantae; phylum Streptophyta; class Magnoliopsida; order Cucurbitales; family Cucurbitaceae; genus Cucurbita; species Cucurbita moschata. Next base: position 1,419,419 of record NW_019268584.1, on the reverse strand, counting down.
CTCTTTTTTATTTCGAGCGGTGTTATAGGCCGCTAGTTGATATGTAGACGGAGATTTGCGTCATGCTTTGTAATGGCCCGAAATTTTCTACTTAATTTAAGGTCGCTACTGTATACATATCATAAACATGAATGCGGAAATACTTCATTTAAACTTACATAAAACATAACCTTCAGCTTAAAACACAGCCGACTTACGTGTTTTGAAAACACCTTTAAAACGACACAACAAAAGACTAAATATAAATAAACGTTTAAATTAAAAAACATCCTATTCTAGCCTAAGATTAAGAAAAGAAATGCGACTACCCTATGCATGTGCCATAGTCTCGAGTTGCGATGCCGTCGTCAGCCGTACAGGAATGCCTTTGTAACGACCCCAAATTTTCTACTTAATTTAAGGTTGCTACTGTATACGTACCATAAACATTGAATGCTGAAGACTTCGTCTAAATTCCATAAAACATAACCTTTATCTTAAAACACAGCCATGGACTTATGTGTTTCGAAAACATCTTTAAAACAACACAACAAAAGACCAAATAAAATAAATAAGAGTTTAAGTTAAAAACATCGTATTCTTGCCTAAGTCTAAGAAAATAAATATCACTATCCTATGCATGTGCCATGGTCTCGAGTTGCGATGCCGTCGTCAGCCGTACAAGAATGCCTTGCCTTAACTTGAAAAATGTAGTAGCACATGACTTGAGTATTTAAAGAAATACTCAGTAAGTGACTCCACTTTTGAGGTTAAATTCAACAATCACATGCAAATGAGATGATGGGATCTATCTTTCAATCTGTCTTCCTACGGTGCTGTTCTAACCGGTAATTTGGACGTGTACCGTATACTCTACACACAGCCCATACATGTGAGTATGGGCACACCAGTCAATTCGCACTCCGCTAGGCCTCATTCCTTGTCGGGCGAGCATACTCTGGGAGCTTCTTAGGCCGGACACCCGTTAGAACTAGTAACCGTCACGACAGCACTATGCAAAACATAACGATCGTTGTCCTGCCATTGGATGTACGCGTCCGTACCGTCGTGATGGAATAGGGGTATCCCCCCAAATGCATAAGCACACATAATGCATGAGGTCCCTAATATTTCTACTTTTATCATTAATGAATATAACCCCGCTATCATCTTTCATGCTTAACATGTTATTTCTCATTTTTTAGTCTACATATCATACATAATCCAAACGGGGTTACATTTCATTTCATTTATCGTGATATCATGTCATTCATAACATGCTGTATACATACAATTTAGAAAGCATAACATAATGCTCCATGCTTTTAACATGCCATTTCATAAAGTGTAATTCATACAACAGATACCTCAATGGTCACACAAAACAATCTAAACATAACACATCACATCACAATATATCGTATCATTCATGTCATATCATAAACACTTCGTGGTCATATCGTTTCCTAACTTATCATAGCCTTAACGTTCTTATACCTATTACAGTCATATCGTTACGTGAACATACCTTAGTCATATCATCACAGGAACGTATCCTAACGCTATCGTTCTATCAATCTATCACAAACCTTTCCCTTTCTACCCATATCCTAACCATATTCTTTCATCAATCTCTCCTGTCCATAGCACTCTAGTATGTAACCTAACCTTAACGTTTCATGAACGTATCTTACTCCTATCGTTACATTTCGTTTTGTGCATCCTTCTCGTATCCTATCTCAACCATATCCTTGAACACATCGTAATATAATTGATATCATACAATCCACATATTATAACATAACATAAACATAATATAAGCATACCGATTCAGTGATAATTAACACATATCAGTATATATGACACCTGCAGAACCACAGACACGTCTCAACATCAAATATAACCATGTCGATAGTAAGGCCACTTACATTGTTAGCTTAAGTTGTTGTCACGAATATATCTTTAATGGAAGTTCGATTCTGTCCTTTGAAATCCGAGTCAACCTATGTGAGCCCATGACATCAGTTTCAAGTTTGAACTCAACAAAATTATTTCTCTAATTTACATTGGTCCATTGTTAAAGGTCTTGAAATGTTTATTATCTTATAATTATATTTTTATTAAAAATCTTATTTTCCATGGTTACTGTTGTATAAAAAAATAGATACAACTATTTCAAATTATTCTGGGCTTTACTGCTCTCTGTATTTACCTTTCTCCCTATATTTAGTTTGTGGTTTTTAATTCCTTAATCTTCATTTTTTTTATTTGCTGCCTTTTAATTTTGTTCTCATATATTCCAAAGTGGATCTCTGTTTCCAAATTTTGTTCCTGTTCACAAATTTTCTTGGTCATTCTATTTTTAATATATTCATTTGGCTACTGATATAAATTTAATCTAATATTACTAATCTACATCTAGTTTCTAACTCAAAGCAAAAGTTGTGATTTCTAAAAAAAATAGGATAAAAGAGAATGAAGATTTAATATATATTTATTATTGATCAGATCTATCATCTAGGAGAAACTCAACCCAGAGGCGGTTTTTTTTTTTTTTTTAACTTTCTAAGAATGGGTTGAGGAGAGATAATCGTGGGATGAGAGGTTAGTGGAGAGAAGTGAGAAAAGTTGTTTATTTATTATTATTATTTTTAACTATTTTTTTAAATTATTTTATTTGTTTATTTGTTTATTTATTTTTGGGCTATTACAGCCTTGCCTTGCCTGAAACAGAGGTATCAAGTGGGTTGAGTATTTGAAGAAATACTCAGCAAGTGACCTCACTATTGGGTTAAATGCAAGAACATGCGAATGCAATGACGGGACCTATCATATCAGTCTATTTTTACTACAGTACTATTCTTATTGGGCACCTTGGATGTGTACCATATACTCTACACACAACGCATACATGCGAGTATGGGCTCACTAGTCAGTTCGTGTAAGAACTGGGCTGACTCGATGACTCTAAAATGACCGGTAAATTTTTCGCGAAATTAAACCATTAAAATTTAAAACATAATTTACATTATACGAAAATAGTGGGCGCATTAGTAATTTAAAATATAACAATATGGTTAAAATACAAAATAAGGAACGAACACAAAATGTCTTAAAACAATGGGTTGAGGACGACGGGTGAGGTTTGTCTATGGCACTTGCTCCAGAGTCCGCTACCGACCTCGACCAGCTCATTATTTCCTGAAAAAGAAAAATGGAGAACAAGGAATGAGTACAAGACTTAGTAAGTAGCCTACTTGTAGGCTTTAATCGTGTCCTTGATATGCTAGGGTACCACCTTCTTTCTTTTCTTTTCTTGTTCTTGTTCTTGTTCTTGTTCTTGTTCTTACCGTATGTTCTTGTTATGTTTCTTGATTCGTTCTCCAAGACACTTCCCTTAGGATTTACGATACTAGACATAAACTTGTCGACCTGTGTCCGAGGCTTCATGCGTTCCAAGCGACATAGTCTTAATACCTACGCTCAAGGCTTCATACGCTCCAAGTAGCGTAGTCTAAGTCATAAGCATGATGTACCGCGGGAGGTCTTAAGAGGTTCTTGATTCATGGTTAGGGTAACTTACTCTCTTCCTACTCTATCGTGGCCATAGGTCACTCCCCATGATAAACCATAAAGGTCAAGTGATCGATGCATGCATGAACATGGCATAGACCATAAATGTCACGTGATCGGTGCGTACATGAACAAGGCATCCTGCAAATCATAACATGGTGCAGGGGATCTCATCTAGGTGAGGGGAATGAGGCCAAACATGACATCCTGCAAGAGAAACACGATGCAGGGCATCCCACCTAGAAGAGGAAACAAGGCCTCCTTAGAAAGCACCCCATGGTCGGAGGTATGGGCCACAATTGGACATGCTTAGAGTATTACCTAGCATTCTTGAATTTTGAGTCTTGAGGACTTTGGTCCCTTATGTTTGAGTGGTACCTAGCATTCTTCTTGTCTTGGTAGTTGTATAGCTTGTTATTGATTCTTAATCTTGTAAGTTTCTAAGGTTCTTATGTTTCTTGAGGCGTGGTTGTTATATACATTCGTGATCATATGAACCCATCGTAATAACTAGCATGAGTTATTCTAGAAGGTCATAAGTTCATAATGGACTCCTTAGAGGGTTCTAGAAGGGTCTTGAATCTTGACATGTTTCCTTTAGGCGTTTTCTAAGTTCCATCTTGGTTTAGGTTCCAAACTTGCTCCAATCGCCTTGTAATCTTGTACTTATTCTCAAGTCATATAGAGTAGGCCTTGAAGAGAATAATTGGTAAGTTGGAGCATCTCTAAACCTTGAGCTAGGATATGACTACTTGTTTCGTTTTCAGGAACTAAGCCATAGGGGTTGTCATGTCATGCCTTGTGTTCCTTGAAAACTCTTCCAAAGTAACCCTTAATTTTCTCCCATGAGTGCATAGGTGGCGTTATCATAATCGTGGCATCCTATTGAAAATTCATGATGCAGAGCATCTCATTTAGGTGAGGGAGATAATAAGTTCATCGTGGCATCATGCTCATGCTACATATAGCAGGGCATCTCACCTAAAGAGGAATAGGGGTCTCGTGGTACACTTCGTGCTGGGAGATAGCGGTTACTCCGGGCATGAATCCTAGCAACTTGTTAAGCATGTCATTTGCATTAACCTAGGTATTTCTATGCATTCTTGGGGATCCTAGGTTTATGCATAATGTCTTGGGTCAAGCTTGGGAACATACAAGTTCTTATTAGGAATAGCTCCGACGTGGTCTTGTGCACGTAGAGTCTCATTAGAAACCAAGGGTACTTGTGGAGAATCTCTTATTTCGTGGATACCTCTTTCGTCGTCCTAGGAGGCAAAGTTGCATGGTTCGTGATATACGTTTTCCCCATATCATGGTTTCGCTACCTAAGGCTTTCCAATGACTCCCAAACTTCATTTCCTTATACAACCTCTTGAGATAAGGATTCATACAACATTTCATAATGTTGGGAGGTCATTTAAGGCTTAACCTGTAGGTAGTCTTCCGTAGGGGCATTATGGTCATTTTACCCCTAATTCTTGGTTTTGCTCCTTAACGAGTTACAATGGCTTTAAAACTTCATTACCTGATCAAGCATCATAAATAAGATCTACTATAGAGTTTTATAGCATTTGGAGGTCATCTTGGTCATGAACCGTAGGTAGATATCCTTGGGGGCATTATGGTCATTTCTCCCCGTTTCTTGGTTTACCTACTTCTCCTTATCCAATGACCGCAAAATTTCATACATAACTTTAGAATGATATATTATGCTCAGTAATAAAATTTCATAGGCATCAGAGCTCATTTAGTGAGTTATCTTAATGTTCCTTAAATCCCGAGTAATTTGGTCGGTTTAGAGCCTTAACTCAGGGTTCTTTAGATTTTTCTTTCATATATCCTTTTGTCATACTTCGTTTAGGGTTCATATGAAAATCCAAGCGATTCCTACAAGTATTTCTTAAGAAAAATCCAATGTGGCTACTTACCTCATCATCGATGTTTAGGGCCTCCATTCTTAAGCTTCCGGTATCCGGATTACTTCCAATTTCCTTCCAAGACTCCTTATTGTGTCTAGTTTCTTTTTGTTGATCGTAGCCTAAGATATTCGCCTCCAAAGTTCGTCCAAAATCATTTTCCTCGCCGGAGCTAAAATAGGGGATTCATCATTGGGCAACCAATTTTAGGGGTTTTCAAGGCCCTATTTCTCCATGGAACCTCTTCCATATCTTTTCCTCGAGCTACAGGAATTTGTTTGGAGGAACTTTTTTGAGTGTGGGACCTTAATTTTGAGAGATCGTTCTCGGTATGCAACTTCCCGAAACGTCAGATTTTTGATCTCTTGGGTAACTTGTTCTACGACGTTTCGACTCTCGATTCCTTCATCAAAATTACTCAAATCCTTCCTCTGAAGCTAAAGGAATCCTTAATTTGAAGGAAAAGGACCGTAGATAGGATTTCGTCACTTATCCCCAACTTAAGCCCGAAATCGATTTCCTTCAATTCGGCACGCTCCCTCTTCGTGGTCTTCAACGGAAACACTCCGTGGTGGTGCAGAAACTTATTGGGATCGTTCTTACTCGACGAATCGTCGTGTATCCCCGGATTGCATTTTCAAGCTTTCCTTCAAGTTCTTCAATGGGGGATTGAATTGGGGAAATGGTTTCTGGGCACTTTCAGCAGTTCATTCCTTCATAGAACTTGTGGGTAATCTTGTTTAGAAACTATAGGAATACGTTTGGGGAGAAATGGTGGAGAATTGCTCTCGAATTTGGAAGAAATCGGGGAGTAGGAGACCCACAATCTAAATGCTCATAACTCTTGAATGGGCTCTCAACCTTGCTCGATTCTTTTTCCATATTGTTTCCCCAACTTCAGACTTTATAGGAGAAGCTTAAACCGACATTGAGAGCTCCAAAATCGTCATGAATTGGCGGTTTGGATTTTATGGAATATCCGCCGGAAATATCTACTCCGATCAAAGCCTCACCGACTTTGGTTTTGAACGTTGGATTTGATGATCTGTCCGTCTTCTAGATCATATCCAATTTTGGAGGAGATCCAATGGCTGAGATTCAAAGTTCGAAAGATTTGGCTCAGATGGTCACGGTAGATGCTCTGATTATGATTAGAGGGGCATTTTCGTAATTATCCATCCGTCTAGGGGTATTTTGAAAATTTGCCACTTTTCCAATATTTTATTATTATTTTTCTTCGAAAACTCTGTAATTTTTCTATTTTTCATCCCTCGTTGGTCATTTTTCTTTTCTTTAGCACATATTGCATCACTGTGATAGCCTAAAAATAAATAAAGAAATAAACAAATAAAAATAATTATTAGAAGAGTTAAAATAATAATAATAATAATAATAAAATAAAGAAATAAATTAAGAGAAAAAAAAAACATTTCCCCCACTCCTCTCCACTGACCTCTCATCCCTTCCCATAATTATCTCTCCTTCCATCGCCAGAAAGTAACCGTTGCTACAAAAAGAAACAGAAAATCGATAATCGTTAGATTCAGAATGACCTTTACCCAGTTGAGATTCATTAGAGATTTACGTGAAGATAGATCTGATTATATATTAAACCTTTATTTTCTTTTATCCTATTTTTTTTAGACATCACAATCAATTATAGTTAGATCCTCATTGAATTATTACAATGATCTAGCTTTAAGTTAGAAACTAAATGTCAATCATTGGTACGATTCTAGTCAATCACGTCATATTAGTAATATTAGATTAAATTTTTATCAGTAGCCAAATGAATAGATTAAAGATAGAATGTGCAAGAAAACTTCTGAATAGGAAACACTGAGATAAGGAATTATTTGGAAACAGAGATCACTAGAAATTTGGAATTCATGAGAACAGAATTAAAAGGAAGCAGATAAAAAAAAAGATTAGGGAATTAAAAACCACAAAATATAGAGGGAAAAGTAAACACAGAGGGTAAGTACAGAGAGTAGTAAAGCCCATAATAACTTGAAAAAGCTATATCTACTTTCTTATACAACCGTATAAAAAATAAGATTTTTAATAAAAATATAATTATAGATATATAACATTTCACACTTTTAACAATAGACCAATGTAAATTAGAGAAATAATGGTGTAGAGTTCAAACCTGAAACTAATGTCACGGGCTCATATAGGTTGACTCGGATTTCAAAGGATGGAATCGAACTTTAATTAAAGATATATTCGTGACAACGACTTAAGCTAGCCAGGTAAGTGACCTTACTATCGGCATGGTTATATTTTGATGTTGACACGTGCCCTGTGGTTCTGCACGTGTCATATATATTGATATATGTGAACTGTCTGTGGATCGATATGCTTCCTATATGTTATGTATATGTTATAATATGTGAATTGTATGATAATAGTTACTGTATGATGTGTTCAAGGATATGTTTGAGATAGGATACAAGAAGGATGCACAAAACGAAATGTAATGATAGAAGTAAAATACGTTCACGAAACGTTAAGGTTAGGTTACATACCGGAGTGATATGGTTAAGAGAGATTGATGGAAGAATACGGTTAGGTTACGGGTAGAAAGGGATAGGTTTGTGATAAATTGATAGAACGATAACATTAGGTTAAGTTCTTGTGATGATATGACTAAGGTACGTTCACGTAATGATATGTCTGTGATAGGTATAAGAACGTTAAGGCTATGATAAGTTAGAGAATGATATGACTATGAAGTGTTTACGTTATTTACTTGTTTATGATATGATACATTGTGATGCAATATGTCATGGTATGATGTGTATATGATGAAATGTTATGTTAAAAGCATAAAACGTTATGTTAGGTCTCTTAAATTGTGTGTATACAACATGATATGAATGATATGAAATTACGATAAATGACATGTAATATAACCCCGTTAGAATTATGTATGATTTGAGAACGGAAGAATGAGAAACAATATGATATGATATGATTTACATGGGGAGAATGATTCTTTTAGCCGATTCAATATGCCACCATTTTAGGGACTTAACCAAATAGGGAGTTGGGAACATAATATCATGAGATCAAATTCACTCCTTTCCATACAAGGAAAGTATATGAGTTGTTCTCTAAGTACTGATTTCGGGACTTGAACAATGGGGCCCCACCCTTTCATTGGCCCATGAGGGACTTGATTTATGATTGGATCATAAACAAATTGTTCATTAGATAATCAGTGGTACACAACCCTTTTGTTTTTGTTTTTGTGTCGTTTCTTATATCGTGTTTTGACTGTCGTTTTGTTTTAAATACTTTGTATAAACTTTATTTTGATATAATATAAATATAACATATGATTTGGTTTGTTTTATTTTGTGAAAAATTTACCCGTCTTTTTGCGTCATCGAGACAACCGCAGTCCTTACACCCAGGCTGTACCGTAGCAGGTTACTATTCTACCACTAGACCACATAGTCGTATTTTAGTCATACATATTCTCTTTCTAGCTCGAAAATCTCAACTAAAGGGCATAACTGTAAGTTTACCATAACATTAGTACATACTCATAAAAAAAAAAAAACCTAATTTAGTCGTACTATTTGTTTCAATAAATTAGATGGTGTTGTGACAAACCCAAATTTTCACATTAAGAACTAATCTCATCATTGCTAATCTTAAAGATGCACCAACGAAAAATCGAACCCGAGTCAATATCATGGCAAGATGCACCAACTAAAAATCGAACCCGAGTCTATACCATTGATGCTTCTTAGATTAAGCATATCCATAACGTACTTGTATTTAAGTAAGCATATTCTCTTTCTAGCTTAGCATAATACATAAAACATCGTGTTTCTCCAAAATCTCAACTGAAGGGCATAACAGTAATTTTACCATAACATACCTATTGTACATACCATTAAAAAAAAAAATTCTTCTAAAGTCCTTAACATGCATTTTTTAACTACCTAAAATAAGAAATGTCTGCATGCTATCCCATCCTTGAGATCCCTTCCAAGTTTACTTGTCTAAAGCCTGTTACTTAAGGACTATAAATAACATTTATACTTCAAGTCTAGGTTTAGTCTCATGCCATCACCGCGATGTCGTCATCCGTGCAAATGTGTGTTGCCTTTACTTAAAAAGTAAGAGTAACACGTGGCTTGAGTATTTTAAAAAATACTAAGTGACCCTACTACTAGAATCAGGAAATGCAAATGTATGCAATGATGTTTGGGACCTATCATTAAATACCATTTCATGATCTTGGTATCAATTTCTAGTCTGTGTATAATTAGATGTGTAACACTCCTCTACACATGGCCCAAGTACGCGCACATGGACCCTAAGCGGGCTCATATACGTACCCTAAAGACTTGGCCTTCAACAAGCGTACACCCTCGTTGTTTGTATACCATAGAGAGAAGGGAGCGTGAATAATACTGTGGTATATATAATACTGTATCATAACATCATGACGAACATAAATACCGTAAGGTACATGTCCATACACATCATAACGATAAATTATCCTGATGCACATGAACACATAATATGTATGAGGTCCCCATAGTTTAAAATCATGGAATGTGTCTATGATGCAATACATATCTTTGTTTGTTTCATACCTAACATAATTATTACATGTCATTACATAAGGTAAAAGTACCTAAGGAACCATACTTTCATAATATGTCACATTCATCACTAATATGACGAGTAAACATGATATTTCATAACATGACATTTCTCACATCATCACATCATAACATAATAAGCACACATAACAAACACAAGGTATGATACGTGCAAGGGTCACAGGATATGCGTCGTCCATACTTCAAACAATTCATCCAATAAAAAAAAGTAGTAAAGTCATTTACTGGATTGGCCGCTGTTAATGTCCATTAGACCTCTTGGTGATAGCTTAATTTTGCTTTTTATAATATTCTAAACTCACATGTAGAATGCCCAAGGTAACTCTTAAAATATCATTATTTATGTAATAAATTTCAAAAGAATGAATCAATTCACGTAGAGATAAGGCGTCCATGCTGGTGCTTGTTCCATTTCCATGCTACATCTATTCCACAAGTTCTCAATTTATCCTCAATGACTTAATCAAGCCATTTTTTAAAAGTTTTATTATTATTATTTTTTTCATAAATTTGAGAATGAAATATTGCGCTAAGATTTGATTGGATACTCGTTGCTATAAAATTCTCTAGAAGATGAGCATAAAAAGGGCATCTCTTAGACACCGACATACCATGCTACTTATTTATCTCTTCTATGCATAATTGTGCTCACTTATTTACATATTGATTTTATTAGTATGAAATGTACTTATTTAATCATTCTATCTATGATGACCTAAAATATTGGGTAATCATTTTCTTGTTTTGGAAATCATGAGGTAATTATCATAGTCAATATACAAAAGTATACCCGGTCCAATATAATAAGTGATACATAATTGTATCCACAAAGAGTCAACAATGATTTTTACTCTATACGACAGCATATATTCTAGTGAACTTATAGTGATTGGAAGCAAGTATAACCATGGTTGTTTTGTAGTAACACATGAAAATGAGAAGAGGAGTAATGTCAACATATAATGAAGGTTCAGGTTAGGAATTCGTCACATAGTTTTAAACTATATTATTCGAGCATTAGCATGTCGACTAAACTCCTCAATATTTACACGGGTTCCTTCTGAAATCCATTAGATAGTAATTTAATTTCCACAAAATTGCATATGATCAGTACGTTAAGCTCTTCTGTAGACTCCAAGCAAACCTGAAATTAGAACTAATGGGTTTAAGAATGTCTAAACAATCTGTTTGTAGGCTATCATTGAATCTTATCTTATATTCAATGTTTTCAAATCTATATGTTTTTGTGTGGGTTGCAGAGGAAGCCAATTCTGTACTACAATCGATTAAAAAAGATAAACTAAAGAGCCTCTCACGTGTAGAAAGGTTTTTGATGTTTTCTCGGACAACCACCACTGGTATTGGAATTTTTTTATGGCTAATTTCTTGAGAAAATAAGTGAATTTTTGAAACCAATATTAAGGAACAAAAAAAAAAAAAGTTGTTGTTGACCGAGGTTCAATGCAAAGAACAGACGTTGTTGTCAGTTGAGGTTGAACGAACATGAAGAAGCACACTTGCGTGCAACTATTCTTTTTTAGTATCAATCACGAACAAGCTTGTAATGACCCGACTTTCTAGACGTGGAAAATCGGGACCGTTTCTAAGTATTAAAATGTGAAAAAAGATATTTTAAAAATTGTTCCATCAACTTCCTTTAACAACTCAATGGATTTCACTAGTTTAGGATAAACACACGTATTTTCTTAATGTTTAAAACTTTGATATTCAATTTGTAAATATTTAAATATCAATTCTCAAGAACTAAAAATTTAATTTCCATGTAACTTTTAAGGATTTATGTATTATTAAAAAAAAGTGTTAGGGATGGTTTTGTTTAGGAAGTTGTCTAAATCTTAAAAATTAATGTGGTAAATTATTGGTTGGGAAATAAAATCAAAAGTGACCATGCATGTCTTCATGTTGGTTGTTTGTGATTAATCAAAGGAGATTATCATGTTTGCCATGATTCAATGCTCATAAACATTTAAACCCTATTGTTTATTATTATAACATCATTAACATAGCAAACATATCACATTAATTGCTTCACTAAAGTTATTGTTAGGATGGAGAAAACTCCATTAATCTCACCTGCCCATTAATTAATTGTACTTCCTCTCATTAACACCCACCTTTCTCTCTTGGGTTAGAGGAAGTGTTCCCCTTCCTCCTCTACCACATGTGAATGTGATGATTCTCTATTGCTTCACTCGATAAAAATCTCTTCAGAAAAACTTGAAAAATGCTCATTTCTAGACTTGGTCCTTAAGACTTTATCTATTCCCTCATCCCTCTTTTTGACATAGAACCAATATGCTTGCAGCCTTCACTATTTTCCCACCAGCTGAATAGGGCCTCTTATTGTTTCAGTAGTTAGATTTATATTTGCTACTGCACTATTGTTCCTTCTATTACCACAACTCAGGTTTTCCTTACGAGCTTCTATGTAATCCATCAGATTTCTTGTCTCGAGTTTTTCTTCTTCTTCATCAAAAGGTAGTGCCGCTTCTAGGCACAACATGGTTATCAGCTATAGATAAAATAGCTTTCCCACCCTCTTACTTGCACATTTGACAATCTCATCCTCTACAATCTTGTCCACATCAATACTTAAATTAGTCATGATTGCAGCTCATGTGGGGTGAGCAGTAGGTTGGTCTTTACGAAGGCAGCTCAAACTTTTGCTTCCATGTTGAGGTCTGCTGCTACTATAGTTCTTGCTCCTCCTCTGAGATCTACCACTGTACTCCTCCAATGGCTATCATCTCCACGGCTATTTCAAGCTGCTCATCCGATTGAGCTAGTACCATTTTGTTAAAGGTGGTGTGCTCAAAAGATTGTAGGTGAAACAGTTGGTTGATAGCTTTAGGACTCCAATCAACCATTTTTCCTCTGTTGTTGTGTACCCTTCTACTTGATCAACATGTGTGTAAAACTCCTTCACTATAGGCACTATAGTTTGCTCTCTGTGGTGACAGAACATCTCCCATCCAAAGTCGGTGATAGCATTTAGAAAGGATTCAAGAAATGTAGGATATATTATAGGGAACCTTCTTTCCAACAACATTTCTTTTGAACTGAGGAGCTCGTACTTGTTGTATGCCTTCTCGGTTGCAAATCTTTCTATTTGTGTTGTATGGTTCCTCATTTTATTCTTTCCCTTCCCTTTTCTCTTTTCGATCTGGGGCTAGTGAGGAAGGAGTCTTGGTTTATCTCTTCTAACTCATCTTGTTGCATTTATCTCATTCCTCGCACCGCCTTTTGTTTGAATGAGCTAGATGCTCGTACTCTTGCTAGTATTTCTATATCTTCCCATTGTGTCGACGTTGTACCTTCAAGCTCCCTTACACAGCTTGCTTCCCTCTAGTTCTCGATGCCATGATTGTAATTTGCGTTTGAAGGTGATTTGGAAGAGTTGTGTGATGTTTTTGGTTGAAAAAGCTGCTATATAATTGACTTTATACCTTTCTTATGCAACTCTTGGTTTAGCTCTCAAGAGATGCTTCAGTAGTGAGCAGACTGCCCGCATAGATGCCTATACTGTCTCAATTGCTGCCAAACTACCCATTTGTAGACTGTACTGCCCAGCTACTGACTACACTGTCTAGTTGCTAACTCTACTGTCTTTTCTTGCACAGACTACTGCTATAATGTGTGCAGTCTGTCCACTTGCTGATGTAGAGTGTACAACTGCTCTTCTTGCACCACCCAACTTGCTTACTACTCATTTCTAGCTTACCCATTTTTCTGCAAACGGCACAATAATTTTTTTTTTCATTTCTCTTTTCCATGCAGATTTCTTTTTTTTAGGTGGCGAATCTTTTAGGATTGATTTGGATCTTTTTCTTAAAAAAGAATTCTTGGTGTTGGTGCTTTGGCGTGTAGTTGCGTGAGAAGGAGTTCAACATTTAAATAAAATACAACCACATGCAAATAAGGATGAACAAGATAGCTATGTGGCAACGTGCACTACAAAAGAATAAAATTAGTCTCCTTAATATGCTGAAATTTGCTTTCCTAACCACATCTAAATCTCCTTAATTCATCTACAAAAATTTGCTAACTTACTTAGGGCATGTGAGTCATTCACGACAAATAGGGAAAAAAAACTATCATTTTAAGTAAAGATAACTATTTAAAAACAACTATGGAAAAGAAACTATCATTTTAAGTAAAGATAACTATTTAAAAACAACTATCTAAATGCATAAATAACAAGAGAAGAAAAACTAACTTGGCTTCCTAGGAGCTTGTTACTTGTTTACCGTTCTATGTCAACTCCCTTTGTCACAAAATGTTTTTTTTAGCTCAAAAGAGGCAATGCCTGTTTTTACTTCTCCACCAAAGTACGGCTTGAGTCTCTGTCCATTCACCATGAAGGGTCTCCTTTCATTTCCATGTTTTATAGGACTAATCCAAAGGAGGCTGAAGAGATACAAAGGCAAGTAAGTGAACTCCTTACAAAAGGGTATGTACGTAAAAGTTTGAGTCCTTGTTCTGTTCCAATTATTCTTGTACCTAAGAAAGATGGTTCTTGGCGTATGTGTGTTGATTGTAGGGCTATAAACAAGATAACTATAAACTATTGGCATCCAATTCCTAGATTAGATGATATGTGTGATGAATTGCATAGATGTAGTCTTTTTACTAAGATTGATTTAAAATTGGGTTATCATCAAATTCGCATGCATATTGGGGATGAGTGGAAAACAACTTTTAAAACCAAGTATGGTCTTTATGAATGGTTGGTTATGCCTTTTTGATTAACTAATGCACCTAGTACATTCATGAGACTAATGAACCATATCTTTTGAGAATAATTAGGTAAGTTTGTGGTTGTTTATTTTGATGACATCCTTGTTTACTCTAAATCTTTAGATGATCATATTACCCAAGTATGAGATGTTTTGACTACTTTAAGAAACAAATGTTTGTATGTAAATTTAAAGAAATATAGCTTTTGCATGGAAAAAGTTAACTTTCTTGGGCTGGTAGTTTCATCTAATGGTGTCGAGGTTGATGAGGAAAAAGTGAAGGCTATAAAAGATTGGCCTCTAAAAGTGTAAGTGAGGTAAGAAGTTTTCATGGTCTTGCAAGTTTCTACCATAGGTTCATTAAGAAGTTTAGTACAATTGCTTCACCCTTGAATGAACTTGTTAAGAAAAATGTATCCTTTATATGGAAAACGATCAAGAACTTGCTTTTAATACTTTGAAAGAAAAATTAAGTTATGCTCCCTTGCTTGCATTACCTAATTTTGAGTCATCTTTTGAAATTGAATGTGATGCTAGTAAGTAGGGATAGGTGCTGTATTAATGCAAAATCAAAGACCTTTAATGTTCTTTAGTGAGAAGTTAATGGGTGCATCTTTGAGGTATCCAACTTATGATGAAGAGCTTTGTGCTTTGGTTCGTGCATTGCAAACCTGGCAACATTATCTTTGGCCTAAGGAGTTCATTATTCATACCGATCATGAAAGTTTAAAGCATTTGAGAGTACAAAATAAACTCAACAGACGACATGTTAAGTGGTTAGGATTTATTGAAACATTCCCTTATGTCATAAAATATAAACAAGGTAAGGAGAACATTGTTGCAGATGCTTTATCACGAAGGTATGTCCTCCTCAATACTTTGGATGCTAAGTTGTTGGGTTTTGAACACATAAAGGATTTGAATTAACATGACATGTTCTTTTCTCCTTCCGTTGAATCTTGTGAAAAAGAACTCATTTTGGATAATTACTTGTTGTTAGATGGATTTTTGTTCCGAAAAGGCAAACTTTGCATACCATCTTGTTCCATATGTGAGCTATTTGTGAGGGAAGCTCATGGAGGTGATTTGATGGCACACCATGGAGTTTTTAAAACTTATGATATTCTCTCTGAACATTTTTTTTGGCCTAAAATGAGACATGATGTTCATAAAGTTTGTGCACGTTTAATGGCATGTAAACAAACTAAGTCTAGGCTTCAACCACATGGTTTATACTCCCCATTACCTCTTCTTAATGGTCCTTGGATTGATATATCAATGGCTTTTGTTTTAGGTTTACCTAGGACTAGGAAAGGTTATGATAGCATCTTTGTTGTGGTTGATCGATTTAGTAAAATGGCTCATTTTATTCCGTGTCACAAAACTGATGATGAAAAACATATTGCTGACTTGTTCTTTAGGGAGGTTGGACGATTGCATGGCATTCCTAAAAGCATCGTTAGTGATCGTGATGTAAAATTTTGAAGCCACTTTTTGACGTGTTTTATGGGGTAAGTTAGGAACTAAGCTAGTATATTTAACTACTTGTCATCCTCAAATCGATAAACAAACTAAAGTTGTTAATAAAACCATGACTACTATGCTTAGGGCTATTATTGATAAGAATATTAAGACTGGGGAGAATTGTTTGCCATTTATAGAATTTGCATATAATAGGGTTGTTCATAGTGTTGGATGAAAGTGTCCCACATTGGTTAATTTAGGGAATGGTCATGGGTTTTTAATCTAAGAATACACTCTCCATTGGTTTGAGGCCTTTTGGGGAAACCCAAAGCAAAGCCATGAGAGCTTATACTCAAAGTGGACAATATCATACCATTGTGGAGAGTCTTGTTCGTCTAACATGGTATCAGAGCCATGCCTTACACTTAGCCTTAGCCGTGCCAATAGATTGGCAAATCCTCGAATGTCGAACAAAGGACTCCAGAAAGAAGAAGGAGTCAAGCCTCCTCGAAGGCAGTAAAAAATGACTAAGAATCCAAAGAAGTCGAGCCTCGATTAAGGGGAGGCGTACTTTGTTCGAGGGGAGGTGTTGGATGAAACTGTCCCAAGCCTTGATTAAGGGGAGGCGTACTTTGTTCGAGGGGAGGTGTTGGATGAAAGTGTCCCAAGCATTGATTAAGGGGAGGCGTACTTTGTTCGAGGGGAGGTGTTGGATGAAAGTGTCCCAAGCCTTGATTAAGGGGAGGCGTACTTTGTTCGAGGGGAGGTGTTGGATGAAAGTGATTAAGGGGAGGTGTACTTTGTTCGAGGGGAGGTGTTAGATGAAAGTGTCCCACATTGGTTAATTTAGGGAATGGTTTGAGGCCTTTTGGGGAAACCCAAAGCAAAGCCATGAGAGCTTATGCTCGAAGTGGACAATATCATACCATTGTGGAGAGTCGTGTTCGTCTAACACATAGCACATTTTGAATTTTCATGCAAATGCCAAAGTTGAGTTTGTTCATAAACTGATTCCAAGGTTGCCACACGAATTAATAAAGCATTGTTCATAAACTGATTCCAAGGTGGCCACACGAATTAATAAAGCATTGTTCATAAACTGATTCCAAGGTTGCCATACGAATTAATAAAGGATGCAAGATTGTCATCTTCAAGTAAGAAGATTGGGTTTCGGTGCATTTCCAAAAAGAAAGATTTCCTACTCAAAGAAAATCTAAGCTTTTACCATGAGGAGATGGACATTTTCAAGTTCTTGAGCTTATCAACGACAATGCTTATAAAATTGATTTACCAGGTAAGTACGGTGTTAGTGCAACTTTTAATGTTGTTGATTTGAGTCCTTTTGATGTAGGCGATGGCTGGGATTCGAGGATGAATCCTTCTCAAGAGGGGGAGAATGATATGAACCACGACCAAGAAATTTCCATACCTCAAGATTCAATTACAAGGACGAGAGCCAAGAAGCTACAACAAACCTTATACACTTATATTCAAGCTATGGTGAGCTCATCAAAGGAAATTCTAGAAGACGTTGGAGACCTCCCTTATATGTTGTGCAAAGTTGAGCTTCAAGTAAGAGATGAATTAAATGCACTTTAAGTTGCATTTAATAAACTCAGGTGAATTTATGAAACTAGTCCATGACTAATAAGCACGTTTCATTCATTACACTATTTAATTATAATTTAACTATTTGTTTGTCATATTTAAGCTAGTTTTAAATATAGGAGTTAAGGTTATATTGTAACCCACATAGGTTACAATATTCCACCATTAACGAGCTATTTTAATATAGAGGTCATGGGTATTTTTCCTTTACTAGCCCATTTAATTTGGGAGTTATGTATAAATAGGTTAAGGTTGTAAAGGCTATATATAGCTTCTTTTCTTTAATTAAAGAGATCCGATTTTGGAATTAAGAATAAATTTTGAAAAGAGAGATCAGATTTTGGAATTAAGAATAAAATTTCAATTTAAGCTTCCTTCCCGTTAAGATTNTTTTTTTTTTTTTTTTTTTTTTTTTTTTTTTTTTTTTTTTTGCAAATTCTTGTATTTAGAATTTGCATGCTAGAGTCATTTAGATGATAGAGTCATTTAGGTGGTATTGATCAAACCTCCTGTGGAGTGATTCGAATCACGAATTTAGAAACGAGTTTTCTTTACTTTTGATATTAATCATCAAGATAATCCGTTCCATATTTTCCCTTGAATTGATTTCCATACAGTGATTCTAAAGTTTTTTTTTCAACGAAGTGGAAATCTACCAAACACTTTATAGTTCTTGTTTCAAACTATTGATTTTCAATTCGTCTCTAGTTATTTCTCCAAATTCTCTCCAAATTCTCTTGTGGCTGCTCCTTCATGTCTACCTCAAAATCATTTCATCAATTCCCTAAAATCTCTGTAATAATCAAAATCAAAAGTAAGTTGGATAAACTTCTATTTATTTGAATCAAATTGCCTTGAAACTTTGTGGTAAAAAGGTGGGATAATCAAAACTTTTATCCCATATCAAAATTCCATAAGAATTCATATAATAATTGTATTCCAAATCAAACAAAATATCGATAGAATCTATCTATACCAAAGATGAAGGTGAAAGAAGTTCCATCGAACCATAACGATAATGAAAAAGGAAAAGTAGCTGAGCAATCGAGCAACCAGTCGAATCGATTTCGTTTGTCAAAGAAATGATCTCCCCACTTTGTCATGGGATGTGAGTGTAATGGTTTGAAAAATAAATATTCAAACCTTGCCAGAAATTGCATTTTCGGCGAGGTGTTATTCTCGTAGAAGTTAACCGCCCCATGATCATTTTAAACTACCCACCTTCACGCTTCCATCATCATCTCAATTTTCACTTCCATTCTCACTTATCACACTCTATTTCGAAGGAATTTTTTAGAGAGACAACGAGCACAAATCTAGGGTATTCATCGATGTATTATGATCATAAGTTATGGTAGGGTAAAATGATGTAAGTGTTGAGGGTAGCTTTCAACGGGGTTCTATGAGTAGAGGGTGACAAAAATCTTGCTTGTGGCCGTCAGGAAATTGATTAGAGAAGAAAGGGATTAAGGTAGCGACGATTCGAGTGTTTGAGGGGCGAATGCCATTGCTCACCCTCGACCCACAAGTTTGTAGCCAAACAATCCACGATCCGTACCAAATATGGAGTCTAGCCTTAGGAAGCTTGATCCAAAGCACGTCAGCCAAGCTCACAACCCACAGGCCCGCCACGATCTGCGTTGCTCAACTCTCACGTGTCTAATACATGGTCTATTTCTAGGCGCAACTCCTTTCGACTCAGCTCAGTAGCTTCTCGGCTCGGTTTAGTGGCACACCTGAACTCGGCCTGTCGACTCATTTCGACTCTTTTAAGGAAATTTGAGGTCAATAAGACTCCCGTTTACTCAATTTTAGGTAGTTTTAGGACTTATATTAGAAATAATCATCATGTTTAGTTAGACTAAGATATTGATATGTTGTATGAATGTGATAGGGATTGATATAGGTGAAGGTTAAGGTTGCAGCATAGTTTTGAAACAAATATTAAATAATAAGGGACTTCGGCTAAGGCCAACCAAGTAAGTGGCCTTATTGTTGAAGTTAGATAATTGAATGATGTATGATGGTGCAATGCTTTATGACCTCTGCATACACCATATTATTTAATGTTATGCTTATGTGCTCTTTGTATTGACATATGATACTATGTAATATATGCATGTGAGATTCATTATACTATGTTATGAATGAAATAAAATGTTATGTATGTCATGTCTTGCCATGTGAAGTTTTGTGATGGATAATGTGATAATTGTCATGTATACATAATGGATGTATGTAACATGTCATGGATGAAAGGAGAAAATGAATGATGTTAATGTTATGCTATGAATGTAAAACATGGGGACCTCATGCATGTATCTATGTCATGTGCACCGAGATAGTTTTCTATTATGTTATGTTAGTATGGACACGTATCTTCAATATTTATTTTTGTCATGATATCATGTTGACGTTTCCTTTTATGTGGCGTCTGACGACATGTAATATGTTGTGCTCGACCAAGTCTGGCCCACGGAGTATGTATACAAGTTTGCTTGGTGGGTCCATGTGCACGTACGTGGGTCATGTGTGGGAGAAGTACCACACATCCAACCTTGTCTGAAAATGAAAAGAGTCCAAGACCATGTTATGGTTTTAAAGAATAGGTCCCAAATTGTGCTACGTGTGTGATTGCATTATTAACCCCAACAGTGGGGTGAATTATTGAGTATTTCTTAAAATGCTTAAGTCATGTGCTACCCTTATATTTTTCAGGTAAACATAAAGCGTCTATGCACAAATGACAATGAGTGTTGGAAAAGCCATGAAAGTCCAGATAGGTCTAGATAGTTTAGTAGTACCCATAGTTTTACATTTAGTAGTTAATAGGTGGTTTATTTATGTTTCATGGTAAAAGATGGTTATTTCAAACTTCTTGTATTTGAATTAAATATGTAAGTTCATGGTGTTTGACGATCCTATATTTCTAGTAACATAAGTTTGCTATCATCATCATAACATATTTTCTTTTGCAGAAATAAAAATTTAAAACTTCATCATAAAATAATGTCATGAATTTACGTGTTTAAAAACATCCTTAAAACAACACAACGAAATAGTAAATAAAATAAATAAACATTAACTTTCATGGATTTAGATTTGTGATGTCGTCGTCAGCCATATAGGGGTGTCTTGCCTTTACTTGAAATAGAAGTAGCTCATGGCTTGAGTATTTTAAGAAATACTTAGTAAGTGACTGATAAGGCAACCCTAATCCACAGCCCAACGATCAAAGCTTTTGTTTTAGCAAAGAACCCTTGAATCAAAGTAATTAACACCTCGAAATTTTGATCAACCAAGAGATAAGACTAGAATTAGATTACTTCTTACGATCGAAGATCTAGAGGCAAGATTTGGAACCTTGTTTTAAATTGTGTCACTCCACAATCTAACTTGATCCAGGCTTGATTGAATGACTCAGGTGCAATTCTACTAAAAGAATTGCTTGAAACTTAGAAATGGCAAAATTGGTGCTCGAATTTCTAAGAAAAACGTCTCAATTCGAGATCTCAATTTCATTCATTCACCAATTTGATTTTTACATAATATATTGTGGGTATTTATAGTCTCCCGACAAAAGATGTTTGTGGCCGAGATTCAATCCCGATCCCCTTTAATCTTCACAAAAGACGAAATCAATTTTGACCATTGCAAAATGAAATGAAAAAAACAATAAAATCTTCCAACAAATGTTGATATGTTTGAGTGACTAAGGAGACAAACTTGAAATTTATTGGGCTTCACTCGTGTAGGTTCAAACCCTGTTGTCAACATTTTAAAGTTTTCCAACTTCAACCGTGCAAATATTCAATTGTCCTTCGGTCAGCTTCTAATTCTATAAATGATGGTTGAGAATGAATGTTTGTTTGAACCGATCCAATTTTGTAGATGAAGAATGAATGTTTGTTGAATCTTCTTCGCCTTGGATTGTGTAATAGGTCCAGTTGGAACATTTGAAATACCGTGATTCTTATAATCTTCGTGTAATAGGTCTAGTTGTGGATGCTCGGATTTCTAAGAAAAACGTCTCAATTTGAGATCTCAATTTCATTCATGCACCAATATTAGTTTTGAACGCAGTTTTTCATTCGTCTCCTACATGCATTCTAATTTGATGATATCCAGATTTCAAGTCAATCTTTGTAAATAAAAATGAACCATGCAATTCATCAAGCACATCGTCTAGCCTAGGAATAGGATGTCGATACTTTACCGTGATTTTGTTGATGGCTCTACAATCCACGCACATGCACCACGTTTCATCTTTCTTCGGCACCAATAAGACTAGTACAGAACATGGACTCCAACTCTCTCGTATATAGCCCTTCTCCATGAGCTCCTCTACTTGCCTTTGAATTTCTTTAGTCTTAGTTGGGTTGGCACTATAAGTTGGCTTATTTGGAATGACTGCGCCTGGAATGAAGTCTATTTTATGATCAATATCTCTAATGGGAGGTAGTTCTTTAGGGACTTCATCTTGGAATACGTCATCAAATTGGTGTAAAAGAGATTGAAACATACTGGGCAAAGACAAATTGTTATCGTTAGAGACCAAACATCCTTCCTTATATATAAGTACAAAGATGGTTTTTTGTGAGAACATTGCCCTTCTAACCTCTCCAACTCTAGCCAAACAACTCACATTCTTTCTTTTTTTTTTTTTATCCAATTTCATTTTTTTTTCACTATGTTTTTTCTCTTTACTTTTCTCTATTTTTCACTCAACTCTTGTTTTTCTTTCAATTCTTTTTCCTCACGCTCTTTCTTTTTTCTTCCAACTTTAATTCATCAACAAATACATTTGCAGAACTCAAAGATACAAAAGTGGTTTTTCTACCATCTTTTACAAAAGAATACCTATTCAAATATTCAAAAAGCCATCATACATAACCCTCTTGTCAAATTGCTATGGTCGGCCAAACAATATGTCTCCCCCATGCATTGGTAAAATATTGCAAAGAACTTCATCTTTATATTTTCCCAAAGTAAAAGTTATTAAACCTTGAGAAGTTACCTTTATTGTTCCACTTTCATTGAGCCATTGAAGCTTGTAAGGTTTAGGATGGTGTTGGGTTGAAATTAGCAACCTTTTGATCAGCATGGTACTTACGACATTGTTGCAGCTTCCACTATCAATTACAAGACTACAAGGAGTCCCCTTGACTAAACACCTTGTGTGAAATAGTTGTCTCTTTGATCATCAACATCATTCTCTGTAACTTGAGTTTTAAATAGCTCATCTTGGTCACTTTCCTCACTATCTGTGACAACTTGTCCATTCTTGATGATCATGACTCTCTTGTTAGGACAATCACGACTAAGATGACCAATTCCTTGACATTTCCAATATTTCATGTCTCTATTTCTTTCTCGAATCACCTTATATTCCTCCGCTTTTTCTTTACCCTTGGAGGTCTCAGCTTTGTTCTTTTGGTCAAGATCATACTTGCCTCCAACTTTGAAATCTATCTTTTCAATATTTGCATTCTTTTTCCAAGTGTTGGAAGTAGTAGACTTTGAAATACCATACCTCTTGGAGTTCTCCTTCTCCCAAGCTAGTTGCCCTTCGATTTTGACAGCAAGGTGTAACAATTCTTGCATATCAAAGTACGTTTGTCTATCCACTTGATGAGCAAGTTGTCGGTTTAAACCACCAAGGAATCTAGCCATTGTATCTTCCTCATCTTCATCAATACATGCTCTATTCATAAGGGCCTCCATTTCTTTGTAATATTCTTCAACACTTTTGGATCTCTGTTGCAAAGTATAGAGTTTTTGCTTGAGTACTCGAGAATAATGCTTAGGAATGTACCTTTTTCTCATTAATGTCTTCCATTCCTCCCACGTTTCAATTGGTTCTTCATACTTTTTCCTCCACTTTGATTTCAAAGATGTCCAACATATAATGGCGTAATCACAAAATTCAGCCACAGCAAGCTTCAACTTTCTTTCTTCACTAAAATTGTTTCAATCGAAAACATGCTCAATTTTGCTCTCATATTGCAAATACTCTTCTGGATCAGATCTCCCATAGAAAGTTGGAATTTTTAGCTTTACTCCCCTGTCTCCTCTTTCTCCTCCTCTCTCATACTGGTACTCCCTCTCAATTCTTTTTGGTGCTAAAATTTCTCTACCCCTTCTTCTGACTCTTCATCTCCCTCGACCGACATCTCTCCCTCCCCTAGGACTATGTCCCGCTAAAAGGGTGACATTGTCATCTTCTTCATTTTCAACTCCTTCATTCAAGAGTACTTCCCTCCCTTGAAGATTACCTCAGGTCATTTCAGTTCGCTCCATCCTGTCTATCAATGTACTAATATCTTGATTCAAACGAGTAATTGTTCCAACCTGTGCTTCTCTCCACCTAGCTTCATTGATCTCCCCTCCATTTCCTCCGTCTTGGTTCATGATTGTATAAACAGTAGTGGAATATGTTTAGGACTTCACACACTCAACTCACTGATTTTACACTCAGGGACACTCGTGTTTATACACACAAAGGTAGGCTGTTTGGGAAAGTGACTAAATTATGATCAAGGTAGGCTAATATATCGGTAAAGCAATTCTGAAAGTAGCAAGCTATTTAAGGCAATCAAGATAAGTTAATTATGAAATAACAGCAAAATAAAATAAGAAGTGAACAAACAAATAAGGGATAGGAAGATATTTTTGGATAGAATTGCACAATGAAAAATAAAAAATAAAAAAAATCCAAAAAGAAAGGACGTGAAGATTTTAAGAACGATCTAACTCTTCTTTTTACAGAATTTGAGAAATTTAGAAGTTATCGTTAAGCGTAGATTATGAGAAAAAAATATCAAACACAACAGTTCTAGATTTAGATGGATTAAGAAAAAGATGTGAATCGAAGTTTATTTGATCTTCAAATAAACATGCAAATGATCTAAAAAAAATGATAAAGATCGTTTATAATCACAATCGTAAGAACAAATATGATAATATTTTTTTTATTCAAGATCTAAAAGTGATCTTTAG
Organism: Cucurbita moschata; assembly: GCF_002738365.1. Lineage (NCBI taxonomy): Eukaryota > Viridiplantae > Streptophyta > Magnoliopsida > Cucurbitales > Cucurbitaceae > Cucurbita > Cucurbita moschata. Next base: position 1,394,474 of record NW_019268584.1, on the reverse strand, counting down.
GAAGAAAATGAGAACAAAGTGAAAAGTTGATGAATAATGGCGGAAATGACGACAAGAAAATAAATGGACAGATTTAAAGAAAAGATAAACAATAGCATAAATGAAAGATAAAATCAATTCTAGAGTCGACCAGAAAGATGTAAACCTATGCTCTGATACCAAATTGATAAGGCAACCCTAATCCTCAGCCCAACGATCCAAGCTTTTGTTTTAGCAAAGAACCCTTGAATCAAAGTAATTAACACCTCCTTATACGAAATTTTGATCAACCAAGAGATAAGGCTAGAATTAGATTACCTCTTACGATCGAAGATCTAGAAGCAAGATTTGGAACCTTGTTCTAAATTGAGTCACTTCACAATCTAACTTCATCAAGGCTTGATTGAATGGCTCGGATGTAATTCTACCACAAGAATTGCTTGAAACTAAGAAATGGCAAAATTGATACTCGAATTTCTAAGGAAAACATCTCAATTCGAGATCTCAATTTCACATGTGATAATACTTAACTATTAAGCTATCCAAAAATCAAGTTCTACATGGATGTTCCAAACACATGAGAGTAATATTTCACTTCCTTAGAGATCTTACAGAAGAAGGAACCGTTAATTTATTATTTTGTGGTACCCGAAATTAACTTGCTGATTTGTTGACAAAGCCTCTCAAATTAGAAGCATTTCAGGGCGTGCAGAACTTGATGTGTAGAGTTGAAATAACTAATTCTTGACAAAGAAGAATAAGTTCAAAAGTGGGATGGTTAGAATAATTTGATTATGTCAAATATGGTTAAACTAGTTTGCAATATTTGTGGTTAGTTTCTGTTTCTCTCCTTATTTGGAAGGTTATAAAACTCAAGTTCAGTACTCATTAATATCATCACTTGAAACTCCAATTGTTTAAGTTTCTGGCTTAGTCATTCTTCTATCAAAACCTTATATCAAAACCTTATAGCAGCAAGCCAACCTCAGTCATCCATTTAGAACATATGAGTCAACTTCAGTCATCCATTTAGAACATATGAGCCAACCTTAGTTTCATAGGCAAAGGATTTGAGCCAACTTCAGTAAAAGTCTTTACACCTAGTCCAATAGCTGTGGTAACAACAACAGGCAGACCTTCAAAATCCTCCTACATGTAAATGTTAATTAAGAATCTTAGAGAAAAAAAATCCAGTTTAAGTAAACAAGTTGAAATAGAAATGCATACACCAAGTGCACCAGCAATGGCATATGTTAGACTGCTAAGGTTGAAAGATGACTTCGATGTTAACCAAAGGAAGATCACTATACTGCGCAAGACGCAAATCCAAGTGAGAACCTCCTAAAATAAACTGAAAGAAACATTTGAATAATTGCCTATGATTCTATTTCATAAACGTATTGATAAAAACACCATGTAGCATTTGTAGTCCAACGATTAGGATAATTGCCTTCCAAGCAATACACCTGGGTTCGACTCTATACAAAATGCAGATCTTATAAGTAGACTTGGAAAATATAGTAAAAGAAGCATTTGTGCTTTTTTTTAGCCAATGGCTAAGTTTCTTTACGATTCTACCTAGCTAAGTTTTTTAGTTTCTTTGCAATTCTACCTCTTTGCATGACAAATATAGTAAAAGAAGCTAAGTTTCTAAGTTTCTTTGCAATTCTACCTGGTTTAGGTTGCATGGAAAATGTAGCAAAAGAAGCATTTATGCTTTTCTTTAGGCAATGGCTAAGTTTCTTTGCAATTCTACCTGGTTTAGGTTGCATGGAAAATGTAGCAAAAGAAGCATTTATGCTTTTCTTTAGGCAATGGCTAAGTTTCTTTGCAATTCTACCTCTAGTTTAGGTTGCATGGAAAATGTAGTAAAAGAAGGAAAATATAGTAAAAGAAACATGTGTGCTTTTCTTTAACCAATGGCTAAGTTTCTTTGCAATTCTACCTAGTTTAGGTTGCATGTAGAATCATTCAAGCTAGACATGATCGATCTTGCTTGTGAAGTTATTCGAATTCTACCTTACTTGTGGAGTGATTCGAATTCTATTTAGTTTAGATTGCATGTAGAATCATTCAAGCTACACATGATCGATCTTGCTTGTGGAGTGATTTGAATCTCAAACAATGTTCTTAACTTGAGGGCACGGCTCACCTAGTCGAGGCATGGGTCACTTTTTTTCTTCTGTGGCATATAAGATCTGGTTCAAACATTCTATCTGACCATCTGTTTGCTGGTGAAATGTCGTACTAAAATCTAGGCGAGCACCTAATGCTTTTTGGAGTCTACGCAAAAGTGCTAACGTAAAGTGTGGGTCTCAATCTGATACGTTTGACATAAGAACTCCATGAAGTCTAACAATTTCCTTCATGTATAAGCATGCCCAATTGTCTACAGTGTAGGTAGCTTTACCATAAAGAAAATGCATTGACTTTGTCAATCTGTCTATAATTACCCATATCACCGTGTAACCTTTCAACGTTCTTGATAGCCCTACAATAAAATCCATGGTTATATTCTCTCATTTCCATTTTGTTACACTAAGGGTTTGCAACCATCCCGCCGGTCATTGTCTAGATGATTTGACTTACTGGCAACCCAAACATTAGCATCTTACTAGCAACCCAAACATTTAATTACTGGCAATTCCGCTATATCCTGCTTTATTCCACGCCACCAAAAGTGTGGTTTTAAGTCTTGATTCATCTTGGTACTACCAAGGTTCATGGTGAATGGGGAGTTATGCACCTTGCCTAGTATCTCATTTCCCAGCTCTTCGACCACACTACACACGAAGGACCTTGGTGCAACAATCCTCCATCAGACGACTTGGAGTAACCGTCAATTGGACTACCTGTGCTCTAACTCCTTCCACTTCCACCGTTATTCCAACTTGTTCGAATGTCTTTACTTGAGGATCCCTCGTGATTAACACCGATAAATGGGTTGTCTTCCTACATAGGGCATCTGCAACCACATTGGCCTTCTCGGGGTGGTACTGGTTGTTGATGTCATAGTTGTTCACCATTTCTAACCACCTCTACTGTCTCATTCCTTTTGAGTGAAATAAATACTTCAGGCTTTTGTGGTCGGTGTACGTCTGAATTTTCTCTCCATACAATTAATGTAGCCAAATTTTTAATGCAAAGGCTACTACATCTAGGTCCAAGTCATGTGTGGGGTAGTTCTTTTCATGATCCTTCAATTGTCGGGATGCATATGCAATGATCATTCTGCGCTACATCAACACACATCTCAGGCACTTCTTGAAAGCATCACTATAAATTACATAGTTTCCTGTGTCATCGGACATCGTGAGTACTCATGCAGTCACTGTTGAATAAACTTTAAATACTAAATGCCAATTTTTAGTTAATTTGTTAGGGGAGTTTAATTTGAAATGTCACTGGTGAAAGAGAAGGCTGCTCTCTCATACCTATTATTAGAGTTAGAAAAACTTATAAATACCTAGTCCTTTGTAAAGTTAGAGAGCAAAGAAATAGAGCAGAGAAAAAAGAAAATACAGAGAAGTAATAGAAAAGGGTTTTTTTGAAAAACTCAGTGTTCTTTGTCTCTTTGCCTCTCCACTCTCAAAGGAAAAGATAGTATGCGTGACATCTCGTTCACAAATACGCGAGTAGTATAGTTTCACAAATTGGTATCAGAGCGTTCTACCGCTAGTGTGTGAGATTTATTTAACAAATTAGTGAGATTTATTTAACAAATTGGTATTAGAGCCAATGACCTATGTGACGGGTCAAATGCCGCTACCACGACTAATGAAGACAAACTATGAGAATTGGAGCATTAAAATGAAAGCTCTTCTCGGTTCTCAAGATGCATGGGAGGTGGTCGAAGAAGGTTTCAAAGAACAAAAAGATACCATGGGTTATACAGCGACACAAAACAAGGCGTTGAAAGAGGTGCGATCAAAGGATAATGCGGCACCATACATGTTGTTCTGAGCCGTTGACGAGTCGGGCTTTGAGAAGATTGCCAGTGCATCTACTTCAAAAGAAGTGTGGGACACTTTAGGAAAAGTGTTCAAAGGAACCGACGAGTCAAGCAAGTGCATCTCCAAACTCTTTGTGGCGAGTTGGAGAGCATGAAGATGAAGGAGTCATAAAATGTATCTAACTACATCAGGAGTGTATAGACCGTGGTAAACCAACTCAGCTGAAACGGAGAAATGTTAGCCGAGACGCAGGTTGTGGAGAAGATTTTGAGGTTATTAACCAACAACTTCGAGAATATTGTATACGAAATAGAAGAGTCAAAGGACCTAGCGACGTTCACGGTCAATGAGCTCGCCGGATCTCTCGAGGCACACAAGCAACGTAAGAAGAAGAATGAGGAAATACTTGATCAAGCACTTCAAACCAAGGCATCAATCACAGATGAAAAGATACTCTACTCTCAAAATTTTCAAGGTAGAGGTTGTGGTCATGGAAGTCGTAGAAATGGTCGAGATGGTCAAGACAGCAGTAATGAAGGGTACTATTTGGAGAAGGGATAGTCGAGCCATGCAAATTGGCGTGGAAGAGGACGCAGTCGATGAAGAGGCATCCGATCAATTTATTCCAACATTCAAGGCTACAATTGTAAAAAATATGGTCACTATGCGAACGATGGTAACTTCGACAAATGTTACAATTGTGGTAGAGTGGGGCATTTTGCAAGAGATAATCGAGCTGCTAAAAAGGTAGAAGAAGCGATCAACCTAGCCTTGGATGACGCAACAAACGAAGGTATTCTCTTGATGGCTCAAAATGAAGATGTGAAAGCAAAAGAACACGGCGGCGCGAAAGTCAATGGCGGTAGTCATGAGGCAGTGGAAGCCATTGGGAATGAGGTGATATGCAGTGGATTTGGAAAAATCACGATATCGGAGACGAGAGAATGTAAGAAGGATGAACAACTGGATAACAGAGAGCTTGAGCTCAAAGAGAGAGAGCTTCAATGGCGGGAAAGGAAATTTGAGGAAGAAAGAAGAAAGAGGATGAGAATGGAAGAGAAAATGGAAGAAGAAAAGATGGAATGGAGAGAGGATGACAGAAATCCAGATTGAACATGAGAAACAGATGATGCAAATGCAACCTGCAATCCCTTCAAAATTCCAAAACAACGGCGAAGAAGAAGCCCACGCAATGGTGAAGAAGAAGCCTACGCGATCAGTGAACGAGCCAAAGAAACTACCAGATCATGAGGAAGAGAACAAAGATTCAGAGCAACAACTCAAAACTGCCATGGATAAATCTTTGGAGAAGTCTTAGGCGTATGTTGAAATCCAAGAACGAGCACCTTTCGAAGTAGAAAGTAGAGAATGAAAAAGAACAGAAAGATTTAGAAATTGAGATTGAAAGGTTTGAGAAGGAAGTGGCTGAGTTGAGTGAGAGTTCTTTCCATCTCAAACCGGAGAAGGAAGAGAATGGGAAGATAATAGCTTGTGAAGAAAATTGAAGAAGGTGTGGAGAAAGAGAAGGACTTATTAATGGAGATTGATGGTTTAGTGGAAGAGCCAGTGAGGGAAGAGAAAGATGTAGAGATACTAACTCAACAGAGAGACTCAATTGACGTGAATCTGAATCGAGTCCAACAGGAGGCAGTGAGTTTAAGACGCACAATTGAGATAATCACTCGTGATAAAACCGAAATGGAGGAGGCAAAAGTGGAAGTAGAAAATGTCGTTGTGGACTTGTAAAGGGAACTGAGTAAACTGAAAGAAGCTATGACGTCTTTGACTGAGTCGAGCGTGGTTGAGAACGGGAGAAATGAGGAGTTGCTATCTCAAATGGGCTGTTTTCGAGAAGCCCCAAATAAAGTTTCATCAGAAAAGGACAAGCTTAGTTTGTTGCTCGAGGACAAGGAGAGGAAATTGAAGAAACCACGACTAAGCTCGAGAAAACGAAAACGGCGTAGGTGGAGTCGTTCGATAGAGCATTTAAGTTTATGGGGAGTTTTTTTAATAAACTTTAAATGCTAAATGCCAACTTAGTTAATTTGTTAGGATAGTTTAATTTGAAAAGTAAGAAGAAAAAGCTAAGAGCAATTCAAATTAGGGAATCGTTGGAGTGTGACGAGTGAGTTCAAAGTGTTCGAATGCGCTACATATATACAAATGCTAAATGCCAACTTAGTTAATTTGTTAGGATAGTTTAATTTGAAAAGTAAGCAGAAAAAGCTAAGAGCAATTCAAATTAGGGAATCGTTGGAATGTGATGAGTGAGTTCAAAGTGTTCGAATGCGCTACATATATACGATATATTTAACCGCATTTTTTATTTATTTGGCAAGGTTAACTCAAACTTGCACAAAGTTTCCCACAACTTTAAATTTTTTAGGATAGTTTAATTTGAAAAGTAAGAAGAAAAAGCTAAGAGCAATTCAAATTAGAGTGTGACGAGTGAGTTCAAAGTGTTCGAATGCGCTACATATATACGATATATTTAACCGCATTTTTTATTTATTTGGCAAGGTTAACTCAAACTTGCACAAAGTTCCCACAACTTTAAAGCACTAAATTTCATCAAGTTCAGTATCAAGGCAGGGTACTATTCTACCACTAGATCACTTGTGCTTCTACCTTTAGACATATCCATAATGTACTCGTATTTACGTCATGCAGTTCTTCTGAAATCCATAAATTTGAGCTTCACCTCTTGATTTAATAAAAAGAAAAAAAAGAAAAGAAATGCTTGATAGTGCTACTCGTGTCGTCTAATTTACTCAAGTTCCCACAATAAGAACTAATTTCATCATTGCAAGATGCACCAGCCGAGAATCGAACTCAGGTATGTACCGTGGGCAAGATACTATTCAACAACTAGACCATTGGTGCTTCTACCTTTAGACATATTCATAACTTACTCGTATTTTTGTCAGGCAATTCTTTCGAATTCCATAAATTTGAGTTTCACCTCTCGATTTAAAAATAAAAAAAGAAAAGAAATGCTCGATAGTGCTGCTCATGACATCGTGATAGAACCATGAGCACAAATTTCATCATTGATAATCTTCAAGATACACCTACTTGAGAATCGAACTCAAGTCTGTACCGGGCTAGGGTACTATCCTATACCTAGACCATTGGTGGTTCTACCTTTAGACATATCCATAACGTACTTGTATTTTGGTCATGCAGTTCTTCCGAATTCCATAAATTTGAGTTTCACCTCTCGATTTAAAAAGAAATGCTCCATAGTGCTACTCGTGTCTTCTATAAAATTAGATGAAATCGTGATAGGCCAAAGTTCTCACAATAAGCACTAATTTCATCATTGCTAATCCTGAAGATGCACCAGAGAAACGAACTTGGGTCTATACCGTGGCTTGTTACTATTCTACCACTAGACTACTGGTGCTTCTACCTTCATACACATCCATAACGTACTCGTATTTTGGTCATGCAGTTCTTCCGAATTCCATAAATTTCAGTTTCAACTCTTGATTTAAAAAGAAGAAAAGAAATGCGCTTGATAGTACTACTCTTGTCATCTATTTTAAATTGGAAGAAATCGTAAAGATGCACAAAGTTGAGAATCGAACTTAGGTCTATACCATGGTAAGGTACTATTCTACCACTAGACCATTAATGCTTCTACCTTTAGACATATCCATAACATACTCGTATTTTTGTCATGCAGTTCTTCCGAATTCCATAAATTTGAGTTTCACCTAAGCACTAGTTTCATTATTGCTAATCTTGAAGATGCACCAACCAGCCGAAAATTGAACTCGGGTCTACCACTAGACCACTAATGCTTCTACCTTTAGACATATCCATAACATACTCGTATTTTTGTCATGCAGTTCTTCCGAATTCCATAAATTTGAGTTTCACCTAAGCACTAGTTTCATTATTGCTAATCTTGAAGATGCACCAACCAGTCGAAAATTGAACTCGGGTCTACCACTAGACCACTAATGCTTCTACCTTTAGACATATCCATAACATACTCGTATTTTTGTCATGTAGTTCTTCCGAATTCCATAAATTTGAGTTTCACCTAAGCACTAGTTTCATAATTGCTAATCTTGAAGATGCACCAACCAGCGGAAAATTGAACTCGGGTCTACCATTAGACCACTAATGCTTCTACCTTTAGACATATCCATAACATACTCGTATTTTTGTCATGCAGTTCTTCCGAATTCCATAAATTTGAGTTTCACCTAAGCACTAGTTTCATTATTGCTAATCTTGAAGATGCACCAACCAGCCGAAAATTGAACTCGGGTCTACCACTAGACCACTAATGCTTCTACCTTTAGACATATCCATAACATACTCGTATTTTTGTCATGCAGTTCTTCCGAATTCCATAAATTTGAGTTTCACCTAAGCACTAGTTTCATTATTGCTAATCTTGAAGATGCACCAACCAGCCGAAAATTGAACTCGGGTCTACCACTAGACCAATAATGCTTCTACCTTTAGACATATCCATAACATACTCGTATTTTTGTCATGTAGTTCTTCCGAATTCCATAAATTTGAGTTTCACCTAAGCACTAGTTTCATAATTGCTAATCTTGAAGATGCACCAACCAACCGAAAATTGAACTCGAGTCTGTATCGTGGCAGGGTACTATTCTACCATTAGACCACTAGTGCTTTTACCTTTAATCATATCTATAACATACTCGTATTTTTGTCATGCAGTTCTTCCGAATTCCATAAATTTGAGTTTCACCTCTCGATTTAAAAAGAAACGCTCGATGATAGTGCTACTCGGTGTTCGTGATAGACCTAAGTTCTCATAATAAGCACTAATTTCATAATTGCTAATCTTGAAGATGCACCAGCCAAAAATCAAACTCGGGTCTGTACCGTGGGAAGGTACTATTCTACCACTAGACCAATAGTGTGTCTACCTTTAGACATATCCATAATGTACTTGTATTTTCATCTTGTATTTTCATCGGGTCTGTAACGTGGCAGGGTACTATTCTACCACTAGACCACTGGTGCTTCTACCTTTAAACATATCCATAACGTAATCATATTTTTGTCATGCAGTTCTTCCGAATTCCATAAATTTGAGTTTCTCCTCTCGATTTAAAAAGAAAGCTCGATAGTGCTACTCGTGTCATCTATAAATTAGATGATATTGTGATAGACCCAAGTTCTCACAATAAGCACTAATTTCATCATTGATAATCTTTAGGATACACTAGTCGAGAATTGAACTCAAGTGATTTATACCGTGGCAGGGTACTACTCTACCACTAGACCACTAGTGCTTCTACCTTAAGACATATCCATAAAGTACTTGTATTTTCATCATGCAGTTCTTCCGAATTCCATAAATTTGAGTTTCACCTCTTGATTTGAAAAGAAAAACTCAATATAATGCTATTCATGTCATCTGTATATTATGAGATGACATCGTGAGAATCCCATGTTTTCACGTGAAGCACTAATTTTAACATTGCTAATCTAGCACAAGATGCACCAGCCGAGAATCAAACTCGTGTCTATACCATGGCAGGGTACTATTCTACCACTAGAATATTGGTGCTTCTACCTTTAGACATATCCATAACGTACTCGTATTTTCATTATGCAGTCTTCCAAATTCCATAAATTTGAGTTTCTCCTCTCGATTTAAAAAGAAAAGCTCGATAGTGCTAATTATGTCATCTATAAATTAGATGAAATCATGATAGACCCATGTTCTCACAATAAGCACTACTTTCATCATTGTTAATCTTTAAGATGCACCAGTCGAGAATCGCACTCGGGTCTGTATCATGACAGGGTACTATTCTACCACTAAACCACTGGTGCTTCTACATTTAGACATATCCATAACGTACTCATATTTTCGTCATGCAATTCTTCCAAATTCCATAAATTTGAGTTTCACCTCTCGATTTAAAAAGAAAAAAAGAAAAGAAATGCTCGATAGTGTTACTCGTGTCATCTATAAATTAGATGATATCGTGATAGACCCAAGTTCTCACAATAAGCACTAATTTCATCATTGCTAATCTTCAAGATGCACCAACTGAGAAACGAACTTGAGTCTATATCGTGACTGGGTACTATTCTACCACTAGACCACTGGTGCTTCTACCTTTAGGCATATCCATAACGTACTCGTATTTTCGTCATGCAGTTCTTTCGAAGTCTTTAAATTTGAGTTTCACCTCTTGATTTAAAAAAAAAAAAAAAGAGATCGATAGTTCTACTCGTGTTATGTATAAATTAGATGATATTTAGTGAAACCCAAATTTTCACATTAAACACTAATTTCATCATTTCTAATCTTCAAATACACCAGCCGAGAATCGACCTCGGGTTTATAACTATGCGTGTTCTTTCTCTACTAAGATCATGCCACCCAAATAGAGAACCCTAACTTTGCAAGGAAGCTGAAGGATTGTTTTAGAGAATTCCACATAAAGAGCCCCAAAATAGGAATAGCTCAAGCTTAGAATGTAGAAACAGAATCACAACAAGAACTTAACCCAAGTTAAACTAGGCCTTGAGGATAGTCCACCTTCAAGTTCATTAGAATCTTAACCATCTTTCATGAAGTTAACCATTGAAACACAGGCGGCTCCTATGGCAATTCAAAGGATAGTCCACCTTCAAAGTTCATTAGAATCTCAACAATCTTTCATGAAGTTAACCCTTGAAACACAGGCGGCTCCTATGGCAATTCAAGGAGTGTAAACCCCTATAAGTTTCAACTATATTAAGGACGTTAGAAAGTTTGACCCACCTATATTTGATGAAGGCACGGTTGATTCGCTTCCTATATTTGATGAAGGCATCGTTGATTCAGCAAAAGCGAAGACATGACTTGATGATTGTCTTCCTATATATGAACTGCCCTGAAGAGTTCAAGGTCCATTGTGCCACCGACAAACTTAAAGAAGAGGCACATTTTAGGTGGAAGTCAGCTTCAAAGACAGTAAATGCTAAATATGGAATCATCCCTTGGAGTTGTTTCAAGGAGGCATTGTGAAAGTACTATTTTACAGTTGCCATGTAAATAAAAAAAAAAATCAAGAAGCCTTCTTAAGCCCTAAACAATGAGAGAGACTATAGAAGAATATGATTTGAAGTTCACTAAGTTATCTAGGTTTTCCTTGGAGTTAGTAGACACGGAGAAGAAAAAGAACTCTCCGTTTCATGATGGGCCGAAGAGAGAATATAAAAGGATCAGTAGCGACTCATGCCTCAAGCGACTATGCAATTGCACTAAAAGCAGCCACTCTCGTAACATGCACAAGTAAAAGAACAAGAAAGTGTAGCAAATAAGACACAAAAGAGAACTTGACAAGGACGCTCCAAAGACCCACCAAAGGCCCCGTAAGCGAAGCAACAAGCGTCGAGCACAGGAGAAATGTAACAGCCCAAAAAAAAATAAACAAATAAAAATTATTATAAACAAAAATTATTATTGGGTTTAAAAAAATTATAATAATAAATTAATAAATAAATAAATAATAAAAAACAATTCTTCCCACCCCTCTCCCTAACTGTCTATCCATTTCTCCAATAATCTCCCTCTAACCCACCTCACAATTCCTCCAAAATGAATCAGAAACAAGAAAACATCTCTCAAAAAAATTTCATATTTGAGAAAACAAAAATATCTATCATCGTATTTACAAGCGGCAGATCTACATTTGAGAAAAAAAAATGTCTATCATTAGATCTATCTTGGAAAGAGATCTCTACCTCTTTTTTCCAAATCAATTTAGATCTTTTTCCCTTATCCAATTATTTAGATTTTTTTTTTTCTTTCCTAGTCAAATAATGATTAAAAAATTGGTCTGGAATATATTAAAAATAAAAATAAAAATAAAATAAAATAAGAAAATACAGGCCAAGAATACTGGTTAATTAAACCCTCACCCAGTTAAAATAAAACAAGGAAATACAAAGATTACTGGGAAGTAAGAAAAAATAAAAAATACAGAGAGGAAGAAAGGTAAAATTTTGGAAACAAAATCGATTAAAAAAATTAGCCAATAAATAACATTAATACTTCAAGCCTAGCTTTAGTCTCATGCCATCACCGCGATGTCGTCATCCGTACAAAGGTGTCTCATGCCATCACCGCGATGTCATTATCCGTGCAAAGGTGTCTTGCCTTTACTTAAAAAGTAAGAGTAACACGTGGCTTGAGTATTTTAAAAAATATTAAGTGGCCCCACTACTAGAATCAGGAATGCAAACACATGCAATCGTGTTTGGGACCTATCATTAAACATCATTTCATGGTCTTGGTCTCAATTTCTAGTCCGTGTATATTTAGATGTGAAACACCCTAGACATGGCCCAAGTACGCGCACATGGATCATAGGCACGCTCATATACGTAACCCAAGGACTTGGCCTTCGACAAGCGTACACCCTCGTTGCTGGTATACCATAGAGAGAAGGGAGCGCGCATAATACTGTGGTGTATATAATACTGTATCATAACATCATGACAAACATAAATGTCGTAAGGTACAATCATGGAATGTGTCTATGATGCAATACATATCTGTGTTTGTTTCATACATAACATAATTATTACATGTCATTACATAAGGTAAAAGTACACTAAGGAACCATACTTTCATAATATGTCACATTCATCACTAATATAACGAGTAAACACGATATTTCTTAACATGATATTTCTCATATCATCACATCATAACATAATAAGCACACACAACAAACACAAGGTATGACACGTGCAAGGGTCACAGGATATGCGTCGTCCATACTTCAAACAATTCATCCAATCAAAAAGGTAGTGAAGTCATTTACTTGATTGACCACCATTAATGTTCGTTAGATCTCTTGATGATAGCCTAATATTGATTCTTGAATATTTATGTAATATTCTAAGCTCACATGTGGAATGCAGAAGGTAACTCCTAAAATATCATTATTTATGTAATAAATTTTAAAAGAATGAATCAATTCACGTAAAGGTAAGGTGTCCATGCAGGTGCATGTTCCATTTACATGCTACATCTATTCCACAAATTCTCAATTTATCCTCAATGACTTAATCAAGCCCTTTTTTAAAAAATTTATTATTATTATTATTATTTTCATAAATTTGAGAATGAAATATTGTGCTAAAATTTGATTGGATACTCAGATGTTTCTATAAAATTCGCTAGAAGATGAGCATAAAACAGGCATCTTGTTGGGATTTATGCCCTAAAGCCTCGTAATTAATTATTTAGTTTTTAACAATAATTTATATTATTTTATTTGTAATTTAATTGTTATCCATGGTATAAAAATCCAAGGTTATTAATGTAATCTTGAGCAGTATGTGGTTGACATACAAGAGGATCGTATTCAAGTAATAACCTAAAGAGTCTGTAGTATATGGATAAGGTTGGGTGCCTTATCCTAGTAACACTATTGGTACGACCCACTTTGTAATCGTTAAAAATGATTTGATCCTAATCGTTCATGTGGAGACATGTAAGTGGGGGTATCCTATACAATGAGTTTGTATAAGACTGGACCAAGAAATATTTAATCTCTCTTTGTAAATCCGTTAATTGAGAATATTAATATTTCACATGATAATCATATGCGACTGGATCTTAATCCTTATGAACTCTTGCGTGTGGGCTTGTCCTTTAATTTACATGGGGGAGAATGACTCTCTTAGCCGATTCAATATGCCTACTATTTTGGGGACTTCACCCAATAGGGAGTTGGGAACATAATATCATGAGATGGAATTCATGAGATGGAATTCACTCCTTTCCATATCAAGAAAGTAGATGAGTTGTTCTCTTAAGTACTGATTTTGGGACTTGAACAATGGGGCCCCACCCTCTCATTGGCCCGAGAGGGACTTGGTTTATGATTGGATCTTAGACAAATTGTTCATTAGAGAATCAGTGGTACTTGCGGTGAAAGATGTAATTACAGGGGTAAAACGGACTTTTGACCCAGCTGTAATTATGAACAACTCGTGAAGGATCGACTTGCTTGTAATGATTATATCGATACACATAACTTGTCCTCCAGTGCATAAGAGTGCAACTCTAGGTCTATAGTGGAGTGACCTATAGTTAATTAATGGAAATTGATTAATTAAAGAATTTAATTAATTAATTTTGTATCACTAAAGCTATAATCGGTAGGTTCATATGGTCCCCTTTCTAGATCATAGTAACGCTAAAAGGTTCAATTTATTTGAAAGAAAATTGAAGTGTTCAAATTGATATTTAATATATTAGATATATTAAATATAAAGGAGAAAATAAATTTAATTTGAAATATTCCATTAATATTTAATAAATAGAAAATACATTTGAAGTGTTCAAAATAATAGGTAATATATTAGATAGATTAAATATAAATGGAGAAAAATATATTAAATTGAAGGGTTCAAATTAATATTTAATATATTAGATATATTAAAAAGAAAAAAATATATTTATTGTATTTGATACCATTAAATATTAAATGAATTAATGTATTTGATACCTTAAACAAAAAAAAATATATTTGAAATTTGAATTAGATTCAAATTAATTAAATATATATTAGGATATCTTATAATATCTAAATATGATTTATATGAGTTATAATATCCTAATATATTAAATATGTAAATATATTATTTAGCAATGATTCTCCGAGAGTCCCTATAAATAGGACCCTCGGGTTGAGCCAACATATAGAAATCTCTCCCACTTTCTCTAGAGAATGAAATTACATGTCCAAAGAATTCTCGAAACTCTTCTTCTCCAATCCCTTTGGAATTTTCTTTCGATAGGCTCCCACAAGCCTTGACCTTGTGTTCGAGTCATAGTAAGGAAGATCTTGTGGAATGCTGAAAAACTTCTACATGGTTGGAATACTCCAAGGAGTCTTGCAAGCGAGGGTTCTTACAAAGGTAGAGTTCTTACTCTTTTATTTATTGCTTTGTTTTAATTCTTAATAAAAATTAAAACGGTTCCCAATGCTTCCGCTACGTGGATGAAGAGTTCATTCCCTTCACATCTCTATAGACACGACATACCATGCTACTTATTTATCTTCTATGTATAATTTTGCTCACTTATCTACGGACATATTGATTTTATTAGTATGAAATGTACTTATTTAATCATTCTATCTTTGATGACGTAAAGTATTGAGTAATCATTTTCTTGTTTTGGAAACCATGAGGTGATTATCATAGTCAATATACAAAAGTTTACCTAGTCCAATACAATAAGTGGTACAAAAGTTCACAAAGAGTCAACAATGATTTTTACTCTATACGATGCTTAAATTCTAGTTAGAGATTGAAAGCAAGTATGACAATGGTTGTTTTGTAGTAACAAGTGAAAATGAGAAGAGTAATGTCAACATACAATGAAGTTTTGGGTTAGGAATTCGTCACATAGTTTTGAACTATATTACTCGTGAAATCCTCAATATTTACACGGGTTCCTTCTGAAATCCATTAAATAGTAATTTAATTTCTACAAAATTGCATATGATGAGTACGTTAAGCTCTTTTGTAGACTCCAAGCAAACATGAAATTAGAAATAATGTGTTTAAGAATGGTCTAAGCAATCTGTTTGTAGGCCCTCATTGAATCTTATCTTATAGTTAATGTTTTCAAATCTATATGTTTTTGTATGGGCCGTAGAGTAAGCCAATTTCGTATCCTTCAGCCCTACAATCGAGTAAAAGAGATAAACTAAAGAGCCTCTCACGTGTAGAAAGGTTTTTAATGTTTTCTCGGACAACCACTACTAGTATTGGAATTTTTTTATGGCTAATTTCTTGAGAAAATAAGAGAATTTTTTAAAGGAATATTAAAGAACAAAAAAATAGTTGTTGTTGATGGAGGTTCAATGCAAAGACAGATGTTGTTGTCAGTTGAGGTTGAACGAACACGAAGAAGCGCACTTGCGTGCAACTATTCTTTCTTAGTATCGATCACGAACAAGCTTGTAATGACCCGACTTTCTAGAAGTGGAAAATTGGGATAGTTATTGAGCCTTAAAATGTGAAAAAAGATATTTTAAAAATTGTTCCATCAACCTACTTTAACAACTCAATGGATTTCACTAGTTTAGGATCAAACACAAGTATTTTCTAAATGTTTAAAATTTTGATGTTCAATTTTTAAATGTTTAAATAGCAAATCTGGAGAACTAAAAATTTAATTTTCTTTTTAAATTTTATTTCATGTAACTTTTCAAGATTTATGTATTATTAAAAAAGTGTTGTGACAGAAGATGGTTTTGTTTACGATGTTGTCAATTATTGGTTGGGAAATAAAATCAAAAGTGACAATGCATGTCTTCATGTTGGTTGTTTGTGATTAATCAAAGTAGATTATCATGTTTGCCATGATCCAATGCTTAAACATTATTAACTCTATTGTTTATTTTTATAATATCATTAATATAGCAAACATATCACATTAGTTGCTTCACTGAAGTCATTGTTAGGATGGAGAAAACTCCATTAATCTCACCTGCCCATTAATTAATGGTACTTCCTCTCATTAATAACCTATCTGGTCCGAAGAAGTGTTCGCTGATGATGTTAATATAACACATGCAGAAGCAATTTGAATCTTAGGCACTTTTAGAACATCAATTATAGTAAATAACTAGCATGTTCATAAGTATTAAAATTTAATGAGTTTGAATACTAACGTTTTGTAGTTCAAATTCCTTTTTCCTCACGAATCGGTTTCGAACCACCACTAGTGTCTTCTTCACTATCCTCTGGCCTTAGAACGAGATTGTGGAATCCGGTGAGTGACTAAACTTGAGAGGGATTTTGTATATATGAAGAGAGTGTTTGTGAGAGGTTTTTTTCAAAGTTTTTCACTAAGGGAAGACCTTCCATGTACCAGGATCACTCTATTTATAGAGTTATGTTTGCATGTTCATACAAATTTGAGATCACCAAATTTTGACAGTCAAAATTCTACTCAAATGTTTGGGATTACGTGTCAAGCATGCAAGTTTGAGTTCACCAAATTTTGACACTCAAAATTCCACTAAAATTTGTGAGGTTTATTTGGCAAGCATGCAAGTTTGGTTAAACCAAATTTTCACACCTCAAAATTCCACTAACATGTATTTTTCCATTTGAAGTCAACATTTTGACTTTCTTCATTTTAATTCAACAATTAATTTTAATAATTAATTTCAAATTAAAGTAATATTAAATGACTAATTAAATTATTTAATTAATATTTAATATTAATTCAAATGCCAATCCCAATCAATTCCGACACATTTTTTATTAAGATATTTAAATCTTATTTAAATATCTTAGATTCTCTCTTTTTGTTTAATTCGTAAATAAAACAAAAATGCGGTGAAATATATCGTATATATATAGCGCATATTCCCTAATTTGAATTCGAACACTTTGAACTCACTCAACACACCTGTTCTATGGTTTAGTCCGATATGAGCTAGAAGAGGGACCTAATGGACCTATAGATCATGGGCTCCAACGATCCAAGATTAACCGGTTAAACTCATTAACCTTGTTAACCAACATTCGTTAACTACTAGGACACTTCAGTATAGCCTACTAGTTGCACTCCCCTCACTATAGATATATTTCTATCCATTTGATATAACCATGATTAGTAAGTCGATCCTTCACAGGTTGTTCGTAACTAGAGCTGGGTCAATTTACCGTTTTACCCCTGAAGTTTCTTTTTGTTCCTTATGTCTCACTGATCCTCTAATGAACAATTGGTTTATGGTTCAACCAGTAAACCGAATCCCTCTCAGGACGATGAGAGGGTGGGGCCCCTTGTTCAAGACCTGGAGTCAGTGCTTAAGGGAACTACCTCTCTTCTATCCTTAAAAGTGGGTAGGAGTGAATTCCATCTTGCACCCCATGTCCCCAGCCATTCACCCAGTCTTACCCCTGAAATGGGAGGCCTATTAAGTCGGGGAACTCGAGCCACTCTCACCCATGCAAATCTAAGGATAATTCCGAATAAACAGGAGTTCATGGTTAGCTCAGGATTAAAATCGAGTTACCTAGGTCATCGAATGAAAAGAAAATCAGTCTCAACAGTAAACGACATTATAAAGTGAGAGTGATTTTCTACATGGCCTGATCTTATGCAATATTCATTGCAGAGGACACCCCCACTCACATGTCTCCACATGTACAATTTAGTGATCACATCGTTTATGTCATATACAAAAGTGGGCCACATCCATAGTGTCCCTAGGATAAGGTACTCAGCCTTATCCCCATACTATTGATCATTTTGACTATATACTTGAACTTGATCCACTCTTATGTCTCTACATATAGTTCAAGTAATCATACTATAGTTAGAGTGTTCTTAGTTTATTGGATTTTGATTTAGATTCATAATCGCAAAGTTCACTTTATTCAATAACAATCTTTACTGAATAAACAACAATAATAACTTTATTGAAAATAGAATATGTTTTTGTTTACAAACTATGAGTTTTAGGACATAAAACCCAACAATTCGCTTCCTCCTCTATCGCATGTGAGGATTCTCTGTGGCTCCATTCTGTAAAAATCTCTTCAGAAAAACTTTGAAAATGCTCAATTTCTGGACTTGGTTCTTAAGACATTATCTATTACCTCATCCCTCTTTTTGACATAAAACTAATACGCTTGCAGCTGGCTTCACTGTTTTCCCACTAGCTGAATAGGGCCTCTTGTTGTTTCAGTAGTTGATCTATATCTTCTACCGCACTACTGTTCCTTCTATTACCACAACTCAGGTTTTCTTTATGGGTTTCTATGTAATCCATCAGATTTCTTGTCTCGAGTGTTTCTTCTTCTTCATCAAAAGGTAGTGTCGCTTCTAGGCACAACATGGTTATCAGCGGTGGATAAAACAACTTTTTCACCCTCTTACTTGTACATTTGACAATCTCATCCGCTACAATCTTGTCCACATCAATACTTAAATTAGTCATGATTGCATACATCAGCAAAACTCTATCAGTAGACAATGTAGTATCATGTGGGGTGAGCAGTAGGTTGGTCTCTACGAAGGCAGCTCAAACTTTTGTTTCCATGTTGAGGTCTGCTGCTATTATAGTTCTTGCTCCTCCTCTTCAGATCTGCCACTGTATTCCTCCAATGGCTATCATCTCCACGACTATTTCAAGCTGCTCATACGATGCTGCTAGTACCATTTTGTTGAAGGTGGTGTGCTCAAAAGATTGTAGGTGAAACATTTGGTTGATAGCTTTAGGACTTCAATTAACCATTTTCCTCTCATGTTGTTGTGTACCCTTCTACTTGATCAATATGTGTGTAAAACTCATTCACTATAGGCACTATAGCTTGCTCTCTGTGGTGACAGAACATCTCCCATCCAAAGACGATGATGGCATTTAGAAAGGATTCAAGAAATGTAGGATATATTACGGGGAACCTTCTTTCCAACAACATTTATTTTGAACTGAGGAGCTCGTACTTGTTGTATGCCTTCTCGGTTGCAAATCTTTCTATTTGTGTTGTATGGTTCCCCTTCCCTTTTTCTTTTCGATCCGAGGCTAGTGAGGAAGGAGTCTTGGTTTATCTCTTCTAACTCATCTTGTTTCATTTATCTCAATCCTCGCACTGCCTTTTGTTTGAATGAGCTAGATGCTCGTACTCTTGCTAGTGTTTCTAAATCTTCCCGTTGTGTCGACGTTGCACCTTCAAGCTCTCCTTGCACTGCTTGCTTCCCTCTAGTTCTCGGTGCCATGATTGTAGTTTGCAAAGTGAATGTTTTCTAGTCTAATTGCTTCTTGAGTTTGAAGGTGATTTGGAAGAGTTGTGTGATTTTTTTGGTTGAAGAAGCTACTATATAATTGACTCTATACCTTTCTTGTGCAACTCTTGGTTTGGCCTCTCAAGAGATGCTTCAGTAGTGAGCAGACTGCCCTCGTAGATGCCTATACTGTCTCTATTGCTGCCAAACTACCCAGTTGTAGACTGTACTGCCTAGCTGCTGACTCTACTGTCTTTTCTTGCACAGACTACTGCGGTAATGTGTGCAAGTCTGACCACTTGCTGCTGTAGAGTGTCTCTTTTTCCATGCAGATTTCTTTTCTTGGGGTGGAAAATCTTTTAGGATTGATTTGGATCTTTTTCTTAAAAAAGAATTCTTGGTGTTGGTGTTGGTGTTTTGGCGTGTAGTTGCATGAGAAGGAGTTCAACATTTAAATAAAATACAACCACATGCAAATAAGGATGTACAAGATAGCTATGTGGCAACCTGCACTATAAAAGAATAAAATTAGTCTCCTTAATATGCTAAAATTTTCTTTTCTAACCACATCTAAATCTCCTTAATTCATCTACAAAAATTGGCTAACTTCCTTGGGGCATGTGAGTCATTCACCACAAAAGGAAAAAAAAAAACTATCATTTTAAGTAAAGATAACTATTTAAAAACACCTATGTAAATACATAAATAACAAGAGAAGAAAAACTAACTTGGCTTCTCGGAAGCTTGTTACCTGTTTACGGTTCTTTGTCAGCTCCCTTTGTCACAAAATGTTTTTTTAGGTCAAAAGAGGCAATGCCTAATTTTACTTCTCCACCAAAGTATGGCTTGAGTCTCTGTCCATTCACCGTGAAGGATTTCCTTTCATCTCCATGTTTTATCGTTATTGCCTCATAGGGAGTGACTTCTTCAACTATAAACGGACCAAACCATCTTGATTTTAATTTTTGAGGGAATAATTTCAGCCTTGAGTTGAATAGCAACGCTCTTTGTCCCTTGTAGAACTCCTTGGGCCTAATTTTGTTGTCATGCAAATTTTTTATTTTTTGTTTTATATCTTAGCATTTTTGTAGGCTAGTGCCTAAATTCATTTAACTCATTTAGTTGCAGTCGTCTCAAGTCTTGATATGCAGCATAGTAAAAATTTAACTTCTTTAATGCCCAAAATGCTTTATGCTACAATTCTAGGGGTAGATGGCATATCTTTCCAAAAACTAGTTTGTAAGGAGACATTCCTAAAGGAGTTTGGAGACTGTCCAGTATGCCCATAATGCATCATCAAGCTTCACAGACAAATCTCTCCGGTTGGGTTGTACAACTTTTTTCAAAATATTTTTAATTTCTCTTTTGGAGACCTCTGCTTGTCCATTGGTTTATGGATGATAAGGTGTTAGTCACTCAATATTTTACATTGTATCTCTCTAAAAGGCTATTCATCAATTTCTTCACAAAGTGTGTTTCCTCATCGCTGATTAATGCCCTTGGTACACCAAACCGGTGAATATGTCCCATTTTAGAAACTTGAGTACGGTCTTCCCATCATTGGATGGACAAGCTATTACTTCCACCAACTTGGACACATAGTCTACAACCACTAGAATTTAAATTCTCATGAGACCGCGGAAATGGTCCCATAAAGTCAATGCTCCATACATCAAAAAGTTCGACTTCTAAAATAAAATTCAGGGTAGCTCATTTTTCTTACTAATATTTCTTGTTCTTTGATTGATAACAACCCGTGCAAAATTCTTTAGAATTTTTAAAAATTTTTGCCAAAAGAAACCCAATTGAAATACCTTAGATGCTGTCCTTTGCCGAAAATGGCCTCCATATGGGGATGCATGGCATTGTTCAAGAATTGTTGATATTTAACTATATGGAATGCATCTTCTCTCTATGCCGACTCCACATGGCTTAAAATGAAAAGGTTCATCCTAAATTTAACTTTTGGATTTGTGGAAGAACATCTTTCTTTGCTTGCTCTTCGGGTATGATGCCACAGGCTAAAAAATTTGCTATATCTGCATAGCATAGACTTGCTACCTCTCTGCTACTGCTATTTATGCTGAGCAGCTGTTCATCATGAAATGTATCATTAATTTCTTTGTCATTGCCTTTTTCCTCTATGTTCTCCATTCTAGATAGGTGATCTGCTACATGATTATTAGCTCCCTTAGTCCAAGATTTCTATCTCGAATTCTTGTAACAGTAGAATCCATCTAATTAATCTTGGCTCTTCGGTTTCATCATTAGGTGCTTGATTGTTGCGAGAACAAGATAAAGATCAAGTACTAAAACATGGATCAACAACCATGTTCTAAGAACAAGAACCAAGAACCAAGAACAAGATAAAGATCAAGGACTAGAATATGGATCAACAACCAAGTTCTAAAAACAAAAACCAAGAACCAAGAACTATAGAATCTTAGAGAATAACCAAAGTTTTAGAATCTTAAGATCAAGATCTTCACGATAGATCATGGTAAAAACAAAACTAAGGGGCCTACGTACTTACAACAAGAACCAAAACAAGACAAGAAAGAGTGTGGTACCCTAGCATATCAAGTACATGATTAAGGGCCAACAAGTAGGCTACTTACTGAGTTTTTGTACTCATTCCTTATTTTCCATGTTTTTCAAGTAATAAGGAGATGGTCAAGATCGGGAACGAACTCTAGAGCAAGTGCCATAGACAAGCTTAACCTGTTGTCCTTCAACTCAATATTTTGTGTCCGTTCCTTATTTTGTGTTTTCACTAGTATGTTGTGTTTTAAATACTTATGCATAAATTTTATTTTGATATAATATAAATATAATGATAGTATTTTTTAAATTTCTTTGTTTTATTTCATGAAAAATTTACCCGTTTTTTTTTTGGAGTAATTGAGTCAGCCCGGTCCTTACACTCTCCATACAAGTACGGCCGCCAAATTCTTAATGCGAACACTACCATGGCCAACTCTAGGTCGTGTTTATGGTAGTTCTTCTCGTATTCTTTTAATTGACGAGATGCATATGCAACAACCTTTCCATGTTGCATCAACACACATCCTAATTCTTTCTCAGAAGCACCGTTATTGATCACATACTCTTCTAAACTCTCTGGTACCGTGAGCATTGGGTCTGTTACCAACTTTTGCTTTAGTTCTTCGAAGCTCACCTTACATGCATCGCTCCACCTAATTGGTACCTCGTTGGTGAGGCAAACTTAGGGAAGTCTTGCATGAATCTTCGATAGTACCCTGCTAATCCTAGAAAACTCCACATCTATGGAAATTTCGTTCTTTGATAGCACATGTCCTAAGAATGAGACTTGTCACGCCAAAATTCACACTTGGAGAACTTGGCGTATAATTGTTCTCTCTCAAGGTGGTTAGGACTTTTCGGAGGTGATCTTGGTTCATTTTTTTTAATATACTAGGATGTCGTATATGAACACAAAATGAACATATCTAGGCAGTCCTTGAACACTCGGTTCATTAATTCAATAAACACAGTTGGGGAATTGGTGAGGCCAAATGACATCAGTACATATGCGTAGTGACTGTATGTCCTGAATGATGTCTTTGGTACATCCCCTTCTTTAATCTTAATTTGATGGTACCCTAACCGAAGGTCTATCTTGGAGAATACTGTTGCCTCTCTATGTTTGTCAAATAGGTCTTCTATACAAGGGAGGGGGTAATTATTCTTTATCGTCTTCTTATTTAGTTCTATATAATAAATACACTAGCACATCGAACCATCCTTCTTCTTTACAAACAACACCGACGCACCCCAAGGAAATACACTAGGTCGAATGAATTCCAGTAGGTCTTGTAACTATGATTTGAGTTCTTTCAACTCGGCTAGTACCATGCATATGGTGCTTTAGAAATTGTTGAAATTAAATTGCTCGGATACCATTTTTTAGAAATTAAATTTCTTTGATATCAATTTGTAAAAAAATAAAGCCGCTTCGATACAGCTTGAGAGAAAAAAAAATGCTCGTTCTGAGTCTAACTCGTTTAGATAACTCTCACGAAACTTTAAAGGGGGTGTCGAAATGGGAGACACAAGGAGACAAAGAAATTCTCAAATGCCTTTCTCTATTACACACGGTACAAGATTCTCA
Source organism: Cucurbita moschata (assembly GCF_002738365.1). Lineage (NCBI taxonomy): Eukaryota > Viridiplantae > Streptophyta > Magnoliopsida > Cucurbitales > Cucurbitaceae > Cucurbita > Cucurbita moschata. The sequence goes on along the minus strand of NW_019268584.1, from coordinate 1,370,644 downwards.
AGTGCCTTTTTCTTCTCCTATTCCTTTGTTTTTTTTCCCAATTCATCAATAAATGAAGCCCTTTTATAAACTTTCCTAAGGCCAAATTTGGCTTTAACCACCCATAAATTTCTCACCCATTTGCTCTCTTTCATTAATACTTTCACCCAGTAGCTCTCCTTTCCTACTATTATTATGCCCTTTTGACTGAAATAAAAAAAAAAATCATTTAAGCTTATTTTCAACAAAACTCCCCCATAAACTTAACGCTCATACTCAATGATTCCTGCTGCACCATTTTCGTTTTCTCGATCTCAGTCGTGGTTTCTTCAATTTTCTCTTCTTTTCGTCGAGCGAAAAAATGGGATTGTCCTTCTCTGATGAGACTTCATTTGGATCTTCTCGAGAACATCCCATCTATGACACCACCTCTTCATTTTTCCAGTTCTCAGCTACGCTTGACTCAGACTTCATGACTTCGTTCCGTTTATTCAATTCCCTTCGTAAGTCCACAGTGACCTTTACCACTAGCATTCTTGCTTCTTCCATCTTGGTTTTATTACGAGTGAGTGTCTCAATCGTGTGTCGTAACTTCACTATCTCCTGTTGGACTTGATTCAGGTTCACATCGAGTGAGTTTCTCGGTTGCGTCAGTATCTCTATATCCTTTTTCTCCCTTACTAGCTCGTCCACTAAACCCTCAATCTCCATTAACAAGTCTTTCTCTTTCTCCGCACCTTCTTCAACTTTCTTCGAAAGATCGGAGATTGTCTTCTCATTCTTTTCCTTCTCCTATTTTAGACAGAAGGAACTCTTACTCAGCTCAGTCACTTTCTTCTCTGACCATTGAACTTTTGTTTCTAGCTCTTTCTTTTCTTCTTCAATTTTCATCACATTTCTTCTTTGCTCTTTCTTTTCTTCTTCAATTTTCATCACATTTCTTCTTTCTACCTCAAATTGCTTTCCCGGCCATTTGAGCTCTCTCTTCGAGTTCGGGCTCTCTGTTCTTAGGTTGTTCAACCTTCTTCGATTTTCTCGTCTCTGATACCGCGATTTATCCAATTTGTAGAAATTAAATTGCTCTGATACCAATTTGTAGAAATTAAATTACGTTGATACCAATTTGTAGAAAAATAAAGCCGCTCCGATACCAGCTTGAGAGAAAAAAATGCTCGTTCTGAGTCTAACTCGTTTAGATAACTCTCACGAAACTTTAAAAGGGGTGTCGAAAGGGGAAAGACAAGGAGACAAAGAAATTCTCAAATGCCTTTCTCTATTACACACCGTACAAGATTCTCAAGTGCCTTTTTCCTCTCTTCCCCTTTTTTCTTTCTCTGCAATTACATCCATAAACGAAGCCTTTTATAAGCTTTCCTAAGGCCAAAATTGGCTTTAACCACCCATAATTTTATCACCCATTTGCTCCCCTTTTAGTAATTTTCTCACCCATTAGCTCTCCTTTCCTAAGATCATTATGCCCTTTTGACGGAATTAAAAAAAACAAAATTCATTTAAGTTTATTTTCCAACAGAAATATGCCAAGTTCCCAACTCAAGTTCTACCGGTTGGGTTTTATGTCCTAAAACTCAGAGTTTGTAAACAAAAACATATTCTATTTTCAATAAAGTTATTATTGTTGTTTATTCAGTAAAGATTGTTATTGAATAAAGTGAACTTTACGATCATTAATCTAAATCCAATAAACTAAGAACACTCTGGCTATAGTATGATTACTTGAACTATATGTAGAGACATAAGAGTAGATCAAGTTCAAGTATATATAGTCAAAATGATCTATAGTATAAGGATAAGGCTGAGTACCTTATTCTGGGGACACTATGGATGCGGCCCACTTTTGTATATGATATAAACATTTTGATCACTAAATTGTACATGTGGAGACATGTGAGTGGGGGCGTCCTATGCAATGAGTATTGCATAAGATCGGACCATGAAGAAAACCACTCTCACTTTATAATGTCGTTTACTGTTGAGACTGATTTTCTCTCCATTCGATAACCTAGGTAACTCGATTTTAATCCTGAGCTAACCATGAACTCCTGTTTATTCGGAATTATCCTTAGATTTGCATGGGTGAGAGTGGCTCTAGTTCGCCGACTCAATAGGCCTCCCATTTCAGGGGTAAGACTGGGTGAATGGCTGGGGACGTGGGGTGCAAGACGGAATTCACTCCTACCCACTTTTAGAGATAGAAGGGAGGTAGTTCCCTTAAGCCCTGACTCCAGGTCTTGAACAAGGGACCCCACCCTCTCATTGACCTGAGAGGGATTCGGTTTACTGATTGGACCACAAACCAATTGTTCATTGGAGGATCAGTGAGACATAAGGAACAAGAAGTAACTTCAAGAGTAAAACAGTAAATTGACCAAGCTCTAGTTACGAACAACCTGTGAAGGATCGACTTACTAATCATGGTTATATCAGATGGACAAAAATATATCTATAGTGAGGGGAGTGCAACTACTAGGCTATAGTGGAGTGTCCTAGTAGATAACGAATGTTGGTTAACCAGGTTAATGAGTTTAATCGGTTAATCTTGAATCGTTGGAGCCCATGATCTATAGGTCCATTAGGTCCCTCTGCTAGCTCATATCGGACTAAACCATAGAACATGTGTGACGAGTGAGTTCGAAGTGTTCGAATTCAAATTAGGGAACATGCACTACATATATACGATATATTTAACCACATTTTTTTTTATTTACGAATTAAACAAAAAGAGAGAATCTGAGATGTTTAAATAAGATTTAAATATCTTAATCAATTATGTGTCGGAATTGATTGGGATTGACATTTGAATTAATATTAAATATTAATTAAATAGTTTAATTAATCATTTAATGTTACTTTAATTTGAAATTCATTATTCAAATTCATTGTTGAATTAAAATGAAGAAAGTCAAAATGTTGACTTCATTTAATGGAAAAATCCATGTTAATGGAATTTTGAGGTGTCAAAATTTGGTTTAACCAAACTTGCGTGCTTGCCAAATAAACCCCACAAGTTTGAGTGGAATTTTGAGTGTCAAAATTTGGTGATCTCAAATTTGCATGAACATGCAAACATTACTCTTTAAATAGAGTGACCATGGTACATGGAAGGTCTTCTTCTTCTTGGTGAAAAACCTTGAGAAAAACCTCGCACAAACACTCTCTTCACATATACAAAATCCCTCCCAAATTTAGTCACTCACCGGATTCCACAATCCCGTTCTAAGGACGGATGATAGTGGACAAGACAGTAGTGGTGGTTCGAAACCGGTTCGTGAGGCAAAAGGAGTTTGAACTACAAAAGGTTAGTATTTAAACTCATTAAGTTTTAATATTTATGAACATGCTAGTTATTTACTATAATTGATGTTCTAAAAGTGCCTAAGATCCAATTTGCTTCCACATGTGTTATATTAACACCATCACTACGATGAAGTCTAAAGCTCAGAAAGGAGGTATTCATAGTAGGCCTTAAAAAAAAAAATCAGGAAATTCGTTCACTACTAGTACCGTGTCTAACGTCTTTTCTTTTGCTCTTGCATCTACGATACATGCTAAGTCTACCACGCGGGGGTACTTATAGACAATACATGCATCGATATAAAAGAGTGCGTAAAACCAAAATCAAATATTGTAAAAGCTTAATGACCTAAAATTGTAGTGTACCTGTCACCACAGTGTCGGACCTCCCAGTGTCTCTATTTGTGGATGCATATGCCCTAGCTTGAGCGCGAGTCTGCATCGATCTATCAGTCTTTTCTAATGCTCTCAGTGGATTAGGTAGATTCTTGGTATTCTTGGTCGTGCAGTTGATGGCAATATGACCCTCTTGGTCACACAAAAAACAAGATCTCGTTTTGGCCATACATCTTCCATCGTGCAACTTCCCACATATTTTGCACCCTAATTCCCCCTTCCTCTAGTCCCATCCTCACTCCTTATCTGTTGTCTGCTTTCATTCTCTTGTGAAGTTTTGAGCTTGAGGGGTTTTTTCTGCATAAGGATGATCAATAATATGAGGCAAGGCCAGTTGTCATCCACTTACAATTTCAAAGGGACTCATCCCCATAGACGAGCTCGTTCGATAATTGAAACAGAATTGAGCAACATCTAGTAGTTGTATCCAGTTCTTCTAGCGAGCGTCGACGAAGTGACATAAGTATTCTTCGAGCAAGCAGTTGAACCGTTCGTTCTGTCCATGGGTTTGAGGGTGATAGCTCGAGGAGATGTTTAAAGTCGTTCCCAAGAAGGAAAATAATTCGGTCAAGAATGTACCAATGAATTTACCATCCCTATCACTGATGATGTTTGACGGAATGCCCCATAACTTGACAACGTGTTTGAAAAATAGTTGGGCTGTTAGTTCAGTCGAGTATAATTTGGGAGTGGGGACGAACGTCGCATATTTTGAGAACCGGTCTACGATAACCAAGATGGTGTCATATTCCCCGACTTTTGGGATGTGTATTATGAAGTCTAGAGATACACTTTTCCAAAGCCTTATTGGCACAGGTAGAGGTTCCAAGAGTCCCGAGACTTTGGCTTTCTCGACTTTGTCTTGTTGGCAGATGAGGAACGTCTTGGTGTACTGCATGATGTCGTCCCACATATTCGGCCAGAAGTACCTCTTTTTTATTAGGGCATATGTTCTTTGCCACCCAGGGTGTTCGACCCATAAGGTATCATGACATTCCTGAATGAGCTTCTTTCTCAGTTCTCCCATTCTTGGGACGTATAATCTGTTTCCTTTAGTCATTAGAAGGTCTCCCTCGACCCAAAACTGTCGTGTCTTCCCAGCTTCAGCTAGCTCGCTGACGGCTTTGGCCGATGGGTCTTTGTGTAAATGTTCTTTGATGATGTCGCGCATCGATCCATCGATCTTACTTGAATGAATATGGCTAACATGCACAGGGCCGCATGTTTGCCCTTCTGAGTCAGCGCATCGGCTGCTTGATTACTCTTCCCTACCTTGTGATCGAATTTGAAGTCGAATTCTGCCAATGACTCTTGCCACTGGGCTTGTTTTGCAGTCAATTTTGGTTGATCGAAGAAGTGGCAGATGGCGTTGTTATCCGTCTTCACTATGAACTGTGATCCCAAGAGATACTGTCTCCAGACTCGTAGGCAATGGACTACAACTAGCATTTATTTTTCAGAGACAGTGTATCTTCGTTCAGCATCATTGAGCTTTCGACTTTCATAAGCGATGGGGTGGGCCTTCTTGAATAAGGACACCGCCTAGGCCAAAGTTGAAAGCATCTGTTTCTATTTCAAATGACTTTGTAATATCTACTAACCCGAGGACAGGACCCCTCGTCATGGTTGCCTTCAGATCTTCAAAAGCCATTTGACATTTATTTGACCACGACCAAGGGTGGTCTTTCTTCAGGAGCTTCGTTAAGGGGCGGCTCGTCGTGAAAACCCTTCGACGAATGACCTATAGTAGTTTGCTAATCCTAAGAAGAACCGCACATCAGATACGGAAGTAGGGGCTTTCCACTCTTGGATAGCTTTTATCTTATCACTATCAATCCCGATCTGTCCACAACTGATGACATGTCTGAGGAAGTTGATGCATGTTTGTGCGAAGGCACATTTTTCTTTCTTGACATACAACTGATTCTGCCGCAGCTTGTCAAATACCAGCTTCAAGTGCACCTTGTGTTCCTCTAGGGTTGTGTTGTATACAACTGCCGTCGAGGTATACTATGACGAACTGATCCAAGTATTCGTAGAAAACCTGGTTCATTAACGTGCAAAACGTAGCTGGGGCGTTTGTCAAGCCAAAGGGCATTACCAGGAACTCGAAGGCCCCATATCTTGTCACACACGTCGTCTTGGATTCGTCCCCCTCGGCGATACGTACTTGGTAGTACCCTAATCGTAAGTCCAACTTCGTGAAGTATTTGGCCCCATGAAGTTGGTCAAATAAGTCGGATATTATCAGCAGTGGTATTTGTTGCGTACAGTCACCTTGTTTAAGGCTCTATAATCTATGCACAGATGCAACGTCCCATCCTTCCTTTTCTAAAATAGTACGGGGGCTCCGTAAGGTGCTTTTGCCAGAAGGATGAATCCTGCCGTCAACAACTCATCTAGTTGTTTCCTCAATTCGGCTAGCTTAAGGGGAGCCATTCGGTATGTGTTCTTCGCTGGGGGTTTAACCCCAGGAAGGAGTTCAATTTCGTAATCATTGCCTCGACGGGGTGGTAATGTTTGTGGTAGGCTCTCTAGCATTATGTCAGCATAACTTTTTAGTACCTCCTTGATTTCGTCTGGGATAGTTTCCTCAGTGGTCACTTCTTCCATTAGTGGTATAGCCATAAATGTAGGTTCCTCTCGTGCGAGTCATCTTTTCAATTGTATGGTCGAGATCATTCTAAGATTACCTAGCTGCTTGATGCTTGCAGGTATTACTGTGGATTGCGGTCGGTGATCATCAAGCACTTCGCCAGTGGCATTGGGATAACTTTATCTTTTAGAAGGAAATCCATCTCAAGTACCACGTCAAAGTCGTCCATGCGAAATTCGACAAGGTCCAGCTCTCCTATCCAAGTCCCTAATATGAAGGGGACTCTTTTGGAAACTCCCACAATAGGAAAGGCCTCGGAGTTGACAGCTTTCATTTTTCCAGGGTCTTTTCCTATGGTGAGTCCCAATCTTTGGGCTTCTTGATCGGAGATGAAGTTGTGAGTCACTCCTGAGTCTATCAAAGTGCTCTTGCTCGGTCGAGAGTTTATTGTCGCATCCACAAATATGAGCCCTTTCTCTATTATCTCCTTTGGGTCGACCTTTCGTTGGAGGGCTGACAAGAATTTGAGCGTGCCCATTCGGGGGGTTGTCTTGATATTCCTTCTTGTCTAGCATAGTCTCGACTCTTGTGTCATTGCTCTCTTGAATGGACACTTGGAGTGTAGTGAGAGAGGCCCGATGAGGACAGTAGGACACTTTGTGGGGGCCTTTTCACAATATGCATTGTAAAGGTTTCGTCGGGTGGTTCCTTTGAGGGTAAGGTCCTCGAAATGTCCCCGCTTGGTTGTTTTGAGGAGGTCTATCTGTCCACCCGCTTGGTCTATCGTTACCTCCGTTTGGCCTGTTGGGGCTTCCATTTCGATGACCTAGCGGCTTATATGTTTTGCCTCCAGTGTTTGAGGCCTGTGTTTTTTTTCTTTGGTAACTCGCCTGGTTCCCATAGTCTAGGAGTCTCTCGGCGCTGACAATTGCGGTAACTAGGTCTTGGATCTTTTTCTCGTGTATTTTTTTTTTGGCCCACGATTGTAACCTATTTATAAAGAAGAACACCTTGTCCCTTCTCTGATGCGCCCCTGATATCTAGCATCAGGGTCAAAAATTGTCTGACATAGTCCCTTTTGCATCCAGTTTGCTTTAGGGCTATTAGTTTTTCCATTGCTAGATGGTCTACGTTTTTTTTGGGAGAAATTGGTCCCTCAACTTTCTCTTGAGGTCTTCCTATGAGTCTATGGTGCACAATCCATTCTTGATGTCTTGTACCTTCGTACGCCACCAAAGTTTGGCGTCGTCTATTAGATACATTGAGGCTACTGTCACCTTTATGTTGTCGGTACAAGCCGGTGTGGCTTTGAAGTATTGTTCGACTTCAAAGATGAAGTTCTCCAACTCTTTGGCATCCCGATTCCCTTTGAAAGGTCTAGGGTCTAGAAACTTCAGTATGTTGGATCTTGTATTAGTTTGCCCAGCCGAGGCGTTCTCCACGACTTTCATGGTCACCTCGATTCAGGTGCTCATGGCGGACATCTTTTCTTTGATGTCATCGATCGTTGTTCTGAATTCGTCGGCTAATTCATTAAACAAACTCATCATTGTATTTTGTAGCACGTCGAACTCTTCGCCACGTCCTTCCTTGTGCGCGAAAGTGCTATTAGGGCTACCAGACGGTCTTGAGTTACTCGTAGGAGCAACTTTTTCTTCAAGTGAGGTCACTCGAAACATCAGTTCTACGATTGGCAACCCATCCAGGCGGTTACCCATTGCGTCGATCTCTACGACTTTCCCACTCAATTCTTTCACTTGTGCTTCCAGGAAGCGGATGGTGTCAGGGACTTCTTTGAGGAACAGCATTTCCTCCTCTATTAAAGTAAGCCGGTCGGCTTGTGATTTGGGTGTCGACTTTGTCGTCGACATGTTTTTGGTCTTATTTCACGGAGCTTACAAAGCTCTGATACCACTTGTCATAATCGCACTTTTAATGGCAACAGATTTCCGATTGTGCGGCACTCACTTTCCAACGACAAGTGAGCTAAGCCAATTCGTTCTTGCGTCGCCTATGGCTAAGCGACGTATGCTCAAGCCTCTGGCCTCGGTTTTAAGAGAAGGTTTTAGAAAACGAGGGCAGAGAGAGATTTTCAATAGAGAGATTTTTGAAAGAGACGTTATATAAGCAAGCAAGAGAGAAATAACGACGACTTACAGTATATAACCTTGGGTAGGGAGAAGTTGGCAACTAGTCGTATCCTCCTATAGTATATTCTGAAGCATTTCATGTCTGACAGGCCTAGACATGATATTTTCGAAACTTCACACTTCCTAGAAATACAAAAGTAAAACACTAGAATATGAAAAAACATGAAGGGTTGGGTTTGTCATGGGCATGCGGCAATGGGCAACATGCCTTGGACGAGCATGACTGTGACACGGGGCAGCATGATCGAGGCGATGGTGGGTGCACGCACATGCTCGAAACGGCCGGCGGGACCTACGCAGGCACATCGGGGAGAAGAAACGCGATGGGCGTGAGTGTACGAGCGGGGGAGATTGCCATTTATAAAGAAAGGAAGAAAAGAACGGGGAGAAAGTGAAATAACGAACAAATAAAAAAGGGGTGCAACAAAGGACTTCACAAGTGGTCACCTAACTTAGTACTACCCTCGCCATGGCATGCTTAACTGTAGAGTTCCGATGAGATCCAGTGCATTAGTGCTGGAATGATCGCAACCGACATGCAATGCGCACGAATTGCATTTAATGCATGCGGGGCGGCATGATCAAGGCGACGGTTGGTGCATGCACGTACTCGGAACAAATAATTGACCTAAATTGAACCATAACCCTTTTGGAAATTTTTAATTTCTCATCAGTTACATAAATCCACTCATGTTTCCACTTAATTAGAATCAAATCCACTCATGTTTCCACTTCATTAGAATCAAATAATTGAAATGGGGACATATATAGTTTTTAGGTGTATCATTAATACCCTTTAATTTTTTTTAAAAAGTTTGAAAATACTTTTGTACATACGAACTTTAAAAAGTAACATTAATACTTTAAACCGTTTATAATAAAAAAATATATATTTTATTTATTATTTTTTTATCATTCCTACCCTAAAAATTGATGATTGAGATAATTTATGAGGTGTAGATAAACGGTTTTCATCTACTCAGTAAAAACTTTTTAAGATAAAGGTTAAAATGTTAATTTACTCCTAAAAGTTCTTAGATATTTAATATGGTAATGACATTTTAAATTTTTTAAAAAATTGAAGAGTATTAATGGAACCTAATTAAGTTCATGATTATGTATGAAACAAAATATTAATATTTTTCATCCAAAACCAACCGAAATTATGTTTTTAACTTAATTTCTTGAAATTAATTTTAGGACAATCATTGAAAGTTTAGTTTAGAGTATTTTTAAGACAAAGTACAACTTTATTTTTATTAATTTAGACCAGGTATCCGTAACATTATGTCTTTATTTGCAAAACCATGACGTGAATAAAAAGTGTCTCAACCGAATCGGCTCGAAAAGCCATCTGAATTCAATATTATTATTATCAAAGGCGGTGCTAAATTTTGTAATTCTGTCACTTTTGGCAGCAACAAAATTGAAAGAGTGGAGGAAAGCATTTCCCTCCCAAAAACCCAAGTCTTTTGCAGAACTCATCACAATTTGGCTCGTCCTCACACTTGCTCCTGCACTCATATCCCGCCATTCCTGCAAAAATACAATACATTTCAACCACGAACCAATCGATATCATTCGGTAATTACTTCTTGTTTCTTGTTTTCCGATTTGAATAACAGATCAACTGTTTGATAACGTTTTCGTTTCTTATTTTTCAATTGTTGAAAATGTTTCGATTTTTAAAACAACACAAAATCTGTTTTGTTGTTTATGTTTCGAGTTCTTTCCAAGAACATAAATTAAAGTATCGTACGATCGTTTTTTACTTTAAAAAATTAAATGATTATGAAACGAGAAGAAAAAACTTACCGTACGGAGAAAAGAGGAAGATTGCAAAGATGAAGAGAACCAATCTAAGAGCAATGGAAGATGCATATCCGTAAGCCATTTTTAGTGATTGCTTTTAGAATATTGCAATTGAAAGACGTTGAAAATGGAAGATATATATAAAAAAATGACTATGCCTAAAATGTTAAAGAAAGAAAATATAACTAATAACTATGTTCATTGTTTTTTTCTTTGGGTCTTTGTTGTTTTTTTTGGAAAATATTAATGGTTGGAAATAAATGGTTTGATCCAATGTTAAAACCATTTTTATTATTGGAAGAGATTTAAAATATGTTCAAATTTGATAATTTTGACATGTATGATCGGTAGCCAGTATACCCATAAGTGGTTTCGCGCCCGACCAATTTTCGACGACGGTTTTTCTTCCATGTTTTAGGGCAGCTCCGTAAAGCTATTTTCTCTTTCTAATATCTTGATATTTACATAGGAAATAGTAGTAGGAATTAAGCTTCGAAGTTATAGAGCCTGTAGCCCTGTATCTATGAGCTTAAAGTTGAAACCCTAATTTGAAGAACGCGGTCAAAAAAATTAAGTCGCGGTCAATATTTTTCGACATTATTTTGACGAATATGAATCTCCACATATCTTCATAGTAGTATGATATCGTAATTACACACCATCTATTTGGAGTGTTCATGGGCTGAGTTAGGTTGAGTTGAGTCATTTTTTAAATTCAGTTCAATCTTGGCGCAATTTGGACGTCGTTTGTTGTTATTTGCTTATCTATTTACCATTGAAGTATTAATTAAATTTATAGCCACCCAATCAAAATAATTTATTTTATAAGCTTGTTCAAATCAACATGATTAGTGTAACGGTCTTACATTGGTCGCATCATGACATTTGTTTTTTCCGGCTATCGAGTTGTCTGAGGGCGCCATTCGCATGTTGTCTTCTTGTCTATCGTGTAGGTCATCACCTACTCTCTTAGATATGACATTTTCTCCGGGAGATCTCACATCGATTAGAAAGGTGAACGAAACATTTTTTGTAAGGGTGAGAAAAACTCTAGTATAAGCATTTTAAAACTTTGAGTGGAAGTGCTGAAGGGAAAGCCCAAAAAAAAGACAATATCTACCAGCGAATTCAACATTTAATCAAAAGTACATACATTATAACAATGGGAATGAGATTATACTCTCGACGATAACCGGATCATAATTTAAATGGTAACTCATTCTCGTCGATAAATGTATAATTTAGATAAATTTAATGTCCAATAAGCTTTTAATCTTACATGATCTTACACTCTCTTTATGTGATCCTTCATCGATTGGAGAGGAGAACAAAACATTTCTCATAAGAGTATGGAAACACCAAAACAAAACATTCTTTATGAAGGTGTGAAAACCTCTCCCTAGCGCATTATAAAAACCTTAAAGGGAAGACCGAAAGAGAAAGCCCAAAGATGATAATATATGCTAACGGTGAGCTTGAGCCGTTACAAATAGTATCAGAGCTTGATACTGGGCAATGTGTCAGTGAGGGGGCTGAACCCCGAAGAGGAGTGGACACGAGGCGGTGTGCCAGTAAGGATGTTGGGCCCCGAAGGAGGGTGGATTTTGAGGGGGGGTCTCATATCGAATGGAGAAGGGAACAAGTGCTAGCGAGGACGCTGGGCCCGAAGGGGGTGGATGTTGAGATTCCACATTAGTTGGGGAGAAAAATGAAACATTCTTTAAATGTTGTGGAAACAGGAGAACGAAACATTCTTTATAACGGTTCGGAAACCTCTCCCTAGCTGACACGTTTTAAATACCTTGAGGGGAAGTTAGTAACGAAAAATACAAAGATGACAATATCAACTAGCAATGGGCTTAGATCGTTACACTCTATATGCTATGTTCTTACTCCATATCCCTCCTATAACATTTAAATGTCCAATAAAATTATTATTAAATTTATTATGATTTTATACCTCTTTCTAATAGAAACTATATTAAAAAGTGATTTTTTTTAGTAAAAAATTATTTGAAAAGAAATTCTTTGTCTAAATCTAATCTCCATGAGGAATCTTCCGTCTAATCACATATAAAAAAAGCAAAATGGAGGATTTCGCAGCGGATCTCCATGGAGAATCCTCTCGCTAATACCTGCAAAAATAAATAAAGGATTTTGCACCCGATCTCCATGGAAAATAATCTCTTTGATCCCCACGAAAACAAACGAAGGATTTTGCAAGAATAAAAAAATAACGAAAATCGAGAAAGCTTCCCCACCACCAGCATTGTAGACATCTCTAGAAACAATAAACAATAAGTGAAAATGTTATCCAATGATTGATACATCTATCATTTACAACAAGAATAGGAGTATTGAAAGTCTTAAACATACAAGTCCACTTTTGTCTTCCATTACACTATTTATCAACTATAAAAGTGAAATAAACCAAGCACAAATGTGTCTATATCTCTCTCTTTTTCTCTCTCATTTCAATAAAAATGAGTTTATTTTCAACTCTTGCCCTTTCTCTCTTAATTTCATTGTTCTTCACTAACCAATTTACTACCATCGAAGGATCAATCTTCCAAAACCCAGAGATGACGGTCAAGATAACAAATACTTTGAGAGTTCAAAATCAGCTCACTTTTCACTGCAAATCAGGCGATGATGACTTCGGAGTCCACAAGCCAACACCTTGGGCCCGCTACGACTTCAGCTTTCATCTAAACTTATGGGCTCAACATTGTTTTACTGTTCCTTTCAATGGCCTGGCTCGTCTTATTGCTTCGATATATACAAAGATAAGAGAGATAGAAAGAATTGTGAAAATGTTCTATGTTCATGGTTTGTGAGTGAGCAAAATGTGTGTATGTTCAACTATAAAACCAATCATTATGATGTTTGCTATATAAGTGGTAAGTTTGAATTTTAATTTTGAAATAAATTAATGTTTTGTTATGTTGTCCTTGTAGGTACTTTTTCTTCTTCTTTTTCTTTTTTTAAAGCCAGTTATGATTATAGTATAAGTGAAATATAAATTAGGACATAAATTATGATATTAAGAATTGTTAACTTATTTTGGTCGTGGTTGATTATCAAAACAAGTATATGAGATAAAATATTGCATTTGAAGGATTTTAGCCTATAGTAATAGAATAGTAAGGTGGAGTCTTAGAGCTTAGCCTAGATTAGAGGCCAGTCGTTTAGAGTTGCTATCAAGTAAACATATACATATACAGGTTACATGTATGATTGAACAAATCTTAGCTTCTGCATAAATTATGTTCGATTAGTGCAAAATAACCTTGTGTAAGGTCTAATGAAACCACAAATTCAGTACAAACGTTCCATTTATTTTTCCTAACTTTGAGAGAAATTAACAGAAAACGTTTCGATTTATACAAGGAAAGGACAATACAAAGTTATGATATAAAAGACGCTTTAAAATGTGTCATATACGATAAGGTAATAATATAAACATTTACATTAAGAAATGATATTAGAGGAGGAAAATACGAACATACCATATTAAGTCATGTTGCAACCTATCATAGATGGTAAAATAACAATTTAAAGGTTTATTACTTTCTTAAAAATAAATTAAAAAACAAGAAACTATAATTTTAGGATTATGTACGGAACTCTTACGAATAAATATGATTTCAGGAGCCGAGTGATGAGATATGATGACCAGATAAAGTCCGATTGGGCTTGGCCCGAGAAACTATAAAAATTAGACTAGGTGAAGGACCCTTACCGACATAATATAAAATCAATTTCCATATCATTCTTTTACATTTTTACTTCAAAATTTTTTAGAACAATAACTCGTTCAATTAAAAGAAATAACCCCATTATCAATCACATTTTATTTTTATTATAAACAATAAATGAGAATGTGTTACCAAACTCATCCCTAATTACTTTCATTTAGGACAAGAATACAAAATATCCAAACTCACATGTGTTCATAGCTTTAAAATTAAAAGTCCATACAATTGGTAAGTACGTGATATGTGGTCACTCATTCCAATATAACAATAGTATATTTCTATCGTTTGGATCCATGGGAGCCGTCAACAACTAAAACTAATTTTGCAAGTATAAAATTGAAACAAACCAAGTTGGGTCCAATACTTTAAGCTTCAGCCTTCCACTTTAGGGTTTTCTTTTTATTCTTTAACACTGTCGCTACTTTCGATCTTGCTCATTTGCAAGCTGCCTCCTGCCACCGCTTGCTGCTTACAGTTGCGCGCTACTCCCGCTCTCAGTCTCAGTCACACGACAACCAACCAATCATAGTAACTAGTCATACGACCTATTTCGAAAATAGAGAGTTGGGTTGAGTTGGACTACGAAACAATTTAGGGTTACTTGGATTACCAATCTAACCAACTTGAATATCGAGTTGGTCTAAAAGGCCCAACCCAACTCATCTACATCCCTAATATCCCTAATATTAACGATCTTCCTACAAAAGAAATGTAGCCCACAAAAATTAGAACACATAAAACAATCTCATCCTAGTTTCATTAATACTTCAAACCGTTTATAAAAATAAAATAATAATAATAATAATAATAATATATATATATATATATATATATATATATTTTATTTATCTTTTTTTTTATCATTCCTACCCTAAAAATTGAGGATCGAGATAATTTATGAGGTGTAGATAAACGGTTTTCATCTACTCAGTAAAAACATTTTAGGATAAAGGTTAAAATGTTAATATTACTCAAGTTCTTAGATATCTAATATGGTAAAGGCATTTTAAATTTTTTAAAAAATTGAAGAGTATTAATGAAGCCTAATTAAGTTCATGATTATGTATGAAACAAAATACTAACATTTTTCATCCAAAACCAACCGAAATTATGTTTTTAACTTAATTTCTTGAAATTAATTTTAGGACAATCTATGAAAGTTTAGTTTAGAGTATTTTTTAGACAAATTACAACTTTATTTTTATTAATTTAGACCAGGTATCCGTAACCTTACGTCTTTATTTGCAAAACCATGACGTGAATAAAAAGTGTCTCAACCGAACAGGCTCGAAAAGCCATCTAAATTCAATATTATTATTATCAAAGGCGGTGCTCAATTTTGTAATTCTATCACTTTTGGCAGCAACAAAATTGAAAGAGTGGAGGAAAGCATTTCCCTCCCAAGAACCCAAGTCTTTTGCAGAACTCATCACAATTTGGCTCGTCCTCACACTTGCTCCTGCACTCATATCCCGCCATTCCTGCAAAAATACAATACATTTCAACTACGATCTGATCGATATCATTCGGTAACTTCTTGTTTCTTGTTTTCCGATTTGAATAACAGATCAACTGTTTGATAACGTTTTCGTTTCTTATTTTTCAATTGTTGAAAATGTTCCGATTTTTAAAACAACACAAAATCTGTTTTGTTGTTTATGTTTCGAGTTCTTTCCAATAACATAAATTAAAGTATCGTACGATCTTTTTTTACTTTAAAAAATTAAATGATTATGAAACGAGAAGAAAAAACTTACCGAACGAAGAAAAGAGGAAGGTTGCAAAGATGAAGAGAACTCATCTAAGAGCCATGGAAGATGCATATCCATAAGCCATTTTTAGTGATTGCTTTTAGAATATTGCAATTGAAAGATGTTGAAAATGGAAGATATATATAAGAAAATGACTATGCCTAAAATGTTAAAGAAAGAAAATCTAACTAATAACCATGTTCATTTTTTTTTTATTTTTTTGGGTCTTTGTTGTTTTTTTTTGGAAAATATAAATGGTTGGAAATAAATGGTTTGATCCAATGTTAAAACCATTTTTATTATTGGAAGAGATTTAAAATATGTTCAAATTTGATAATTTTTACATGTATGATTGGTAGCCAGTATACCCATAAGCGGTTTCGCTCCCAACCAATTTTCGACGACGGTTTTTTTCCATGTTTTAGGGCAGCTCCGTAAATCTATTTTCTCTTTCTAATATCTTGATATTTACATATGAAATAGTAGTAGGAATTAAGTTTCGAAGGTATAGAGCCTGTAGCCCAGTATCTATGAGCTTAAAGTTGAAACCCTATTTTGAAGAAGGCGGTAAAAAAAATTGAGTCGCGGTCAATATTTTTCGACATTATTCTAACGAATATGAATCTCCACATATCTTCATAGTAGTATGATATCGTAATTACACACCATCTATTTGGAGTGTTCATGGACTGAGTTAGGTTGAGTGGAGTCATTTTTTAAATTCAATTCAATCTTGGCACAATTTGGACGACTATCATTTGTTGTTATTTGCTTATCTATTTACCATTGAACTATCAATTAAATTTATAGCCACCCAATCAAAATAATTTATTTTATAAGCTTGTTCAAATCAACATGATTAGTGTAACGGTCTTACATTGGTCGCATCATGACATTTGTTTTTTACGGCTTCAACATTGTATTTGTCCCTTTCTCTAGGTTTCCCCTTCTACTTCTTGAGTTGACATATTCTCACTAAAGCTAAGGTCAGCGTCGGTAAGCGACGTTCGCTCTTCATGGGTTAGACATATTCTCGCCAAAGCCAAGGTAGTATCGCCGCTAAGCGTCGATCCCTCTACAGTTTTCGATGGCCAAGAAAGTGTTTCTCTACGCCTCCTTTGAACCAGGTTGTTGAGATCTTCACGAAAAGTGTTTCTCAACCTCTCTTTTAATTTTTCAGATACAAGCTTCACGTTCGTTCAAATCCGACGCTCAGCTTGCGGTGGGGTGTTAAGGATATTTAGTAATAAATTATAGTTTACCATATATATCATATTTGATATTTTATTATAAGGATATTTGCCTTATTACGTAGGTATCTTTCCATTTATTACTATTTCCATATCTTTGTAATTTATTTGATTATAAATAAAAGATAACTTTCACACCATTTAGGTGTGGTGGATTAATCAAATATTTTCAAAGATAGTTTATAAGTGTGGGTTGTACTCTGAGTTGAGTCATCTGTGTTATGACTCCTTTAGTCACTACAGCTATGTTAGCTCGCTTGAAATCTTTTTGTACTCGTACCTCGCTAGTAATGAGGCTAACGAGTGTGTTGTCTTTCGACTTAGAGCATCAACGACCATGTTTGCCTTTCTAGGGTGGGACTGGATGTCTATATCATAATCCTTTACGTGTTTCAACAACCTCTGTTGCCTCATGTTCCGCTCTTTCTGGCGAAGAAATATTTAAAGCCCTTGTGGTTGGGGAAAATTTGAGGTTTCTCTCCGTAACACCCAAACAAACGAAGAAAATTTACTCCAATAAGAATAAGTCACTCATATAAGACCCAAAGATCCAAGGAAAGATAGTAAGGAAATTAGCCAAGGACAAGGGTGCTAAGTAAGTCACTTCTGTATCCTAATAAGTAATTTTTAGGAGTTCAAGACCTTTGGAAAAGAATAATTATAAAATATTTAGAAAGTAGAAGTTTCATAAATACCCTTAAAAATATGGATAATTACGAAAATGCAAATTTTCTCAAAATCAGAACTTCCACAGTGACCTCCTGCACAAAATCTATCGAATCTAAAAAAACTAACCGTTAGATCTCCTCCATAATTGGACAAAATCTAGAATGTTCACAAATAACGGTCATAATTGAAATTGGAAGTCGATACCTCACTAATAGGAGAGGATATTTTTGACGGATTATTCAGAAAATTTAGTCTCCAAATCATGAAAGTTTGGGAGGTTTCAACATCGGCGAAAGCTTCTCCTATAAAGTCTTGGCAATAGTATGGAACAAGAATGGAGTTGAGTCGAGCTCCCATTGTCAAGAAATAAGCTTTTAGTTTTTGGGTTTCCTACACTCGAATTTCGAGTGCAATTATCCACCATTTCCCTTCAAACTTGTTCCTACAGTTTCTATGAGGATGCCTAAAGCTCGAGTGACGAGGATGCCTAAAACTTGAGCTTGAAGCTTTTATATTATGAGTTTTTCTTCGTGGGAACACATTAAGTAGCAAAACCAAGAATTAAAGATAAAATGACCTAAATTCCCCAATGACTTGTGATATTTCAAGGTTTACATGTGTTACAAATTATCTACTACTTTCTATAAGGCCTATTCTTAAGAGCATGGAAATATGTTTGATATTTTAAGTTGATTCGAGCAAGTTTGGAAGCTAAATCAAGTTAGGACCCAAGAAACACCTCAAGACCCATGACTCTTCTAGAACTCTCTAAAGAATTCATTACGACTCTATGACTTTCTAGAATAACAATTGCTTGTTATTATGGTGGGTTTATATGTTTTTGAATACATGTTACAACTTATGCCTCAACGAGTTATGAGTTCTAGAAACTTACAACAATACCACACAAGCTCTATGACTACCAAGGTAAGAAGAATTCTAGGTACCACTCAAGGATAAGGAACAAGGTCCACAGACACAGAAACTCAAGACTACTAGGTAATACTCTAATCATATTCGATTGTGACCCATGACCTCCCACCACGCTAAGCTTTCAGAGGCCCATGTTTTCCTCTTCTAGGTTGGATGCTCAGGCACCATATTTTCTTAGCAGGATGTCATGTGTTGGCCTTATGTTTCCCTCACCTAGATGAGATGCCTTGCACCATGTTATGTGTACCCTAAGATTTGTAGGATGCCATGTTCATGTATGCATCGATCACATGACCTTTATGATTTAAATTAGGGAGTAATCTAGGGCCACGATGGAACAAGAAGAGAGTAAACTACCTTAGCCAAGAATCAAGAACCTCCTATGACATCCCACAGTACAACATGTTCATGACTTAGAGTACGCTTGTTTCAACGTATGAAGCCTTGAGTATAGGTATCAAGAGTATGCCGCTTGGAATGTAAGAAGCCTTGGGCAAATGTATTTAGACTACATCACAGGGCAGCCCTTGATGCAGGATTGAACTACGTTGCTTGGAACGTAAGAAGTCTTGGACATAGGTTTTCAAACTATGCCGCTTGGAACGCATGAAGCCTTGGGCATAGGCTTTCAGACAAACTCACAAGGCAAGCCCTAGATGCGGGTTCAGACTACGTCGCTTGGAATACACGAAGCCTTGAACAAGGTTAAGATTGTGTCGCTTAGAACGCATGAAGCCTTGGACACAGGTTGTCAGGTTCATGACTCGTACTATAAATCCTAGGGGGAGTGTCTAGAGAACGAACAAAGAATAGAACAAGAACCTAGGATGTACCAATAACAAGATAAAGATCAAGGACTAGAACATGGATCAACAATCAAGTTCTAAGAACAAGAACCAAGAACCAAGAACTATAGTACTAAGGCCCTTAAAGAATAACTAAGGTTTCATAATCTTAGGATCAAGATCTTCAGGATAGATCATGATAAGAACCCTAAGTAAAGAACAAAACTAAGGGGCCTATGTACTTACAACAAGAACCAGAACAAGACAAGAAAGAGTGTGGTACCCTAGCATATCAAGTACACGATTAAGAGCCAACATGTAGGCTACTTACTGAGTTTTTCTACTCATTCCTTATTTTCCATGTTTTTCAGGTAATAAGGAGCTGGTCTAGATCGGGAACAAACTCTGGAGCAAGTGCCATAGACAAGCCTAACCCGTTGTCCTTCAACCCAATATTTTGTGTCCAATCCTTATTTTGTGTTTTAACTAGTATGTTGTGTTTTAAATACTTATGCATAAATTTTATTTCGATATAATATAAATATAATGTTAGTATGTTTTAAATTTCTTTGTTTTATTTCATGAAAAATTTACCCGTTTTTTTGGAGTAATTGAGTCAGCCCGATCCATACACTCTCCATACAAGTAGTGCCGCCAAAATTGTAATGCGAACACTACCATGGCTAGCTCTAGGTCGTGTGTAAAGTAGTTCTTCTCGTATTCTTTTAATTGACGGGATGCGTATGCAACAACCTTGCCATGTTGCATCAACACACATCCTAATTCTTTCTTAGAAGCACCGTTATTGATCGCATACTCTTCTGAACTCTCTGGTACCGTGAGCATTGGGTCTGTTACCAACCTTTGCTTTAGTTCTTCGAAGCTTGCCTTACATGCATTGCTCCACCTAATTGGTATGCCCTTCCTCGTTGGTGAGGCAAACTTAGGGAAGTCCTGCATGAATCTTCGATAGTACCCTGCTAATCCTAGAAAACTCCACACCTCCGTAACCATAGTTGGACGTTCCCACTTAGTAAGCACATCAATTTTTGCTGGGTCTATGGAAATTTTGTTCTGTGATAGCACATGTCCCAAGAATGAGACTTGTCATGGCCAAAATTCACACTTGGAGAACTTGGCGTACAATTGTTCTCTCTCAAGGTGGTTAGGACTTTTCAGAGGTGCTCTTGGTGATCTTGGTTCATTTTTTTAGTATACTAGGATGTCGTATATGAACACAATAACAAACATATCTAGGTAGTCCTTGAACACTTGGTTCATTAATTCAATAAACACAGTTGGGGAATTGGTGAGGCCAAATGACATCACTACAAATTCATAGTGACCCTAGCATGTCCTGAATGATGTCTTTGGTACAATCCCTTTCTTTAATCTTATTTGATGGTACCCTAACCGAAGGTCTATCTTGGAGAATACTGTCGCCTCCCTAAGTTGGTCAAATAGGTCTTCTATACAAGGGAGGGGGTAATTGTTCTTTATCGTCTTCTTATTTAGTTCTATATAATAAATACACAGGCACATCGAACCATCCTTCTTCTTTACAAACAACACCGACGCACCCGATGGAAATACACTAGGTTGAATGAAGCCTTTTCCAGTGGGCCTTGTAACTATGATTTGAGTTCTTTCAACACGGTTGGCGCCATGAATAGGGTGCTTTGGAAATGTGTCAAGTTCCCAGCTCAAGTTCTATGACGAAGTCTACAGCTCAGGAAGGAGGTATTCCTAGTAGGTCTTCCATAAAAAACATCAGGAAATTTGTTCACTACTAGTACATAGTCTGTGCTATCTGGTAAACACTCGTTCTAATTTTGCTTATTTTGTTGGATACGTGAGTAGGTTTATGGAAGCACCTAGGCAGGAGCATCTAGTGGCTGTCAAGCACATCCTGCGCTATGTAGCCGGAACCAGAGGTTGGGGTGTAAGATACAGCGCAGAGAGAGGAAAGGAGAAACTCAAGCTGGTCGGCTACAGTGATAGTGACATGGGCGGTGACGTTGATAATCGTAAGAGCACCAGCGGAATGATCTACTTCCTTTCAGGCGGCGCGATCTGCTAGCAATCAACAAAACAGAAGGTAGTTGCTTTGTCTGCCTGCGAAGCAGAATACATCACCGCTTCGATGGCAGCAACACAGGGGGTCTGGCTTGCGCGACTAATGGAAGAACTCATTGAGAGAGAAAGCGATCCACCAATGCTATACGTGGACAACAAAGCTACGATCTCTGTTAGGATCGCACAACAACGCACACGCTTGATCTAGATGAACACAAAGAACAGGATAGAGAAAAGTGCAAGGAAAACTCTGGCTAAAAGAATTTTTTTATTGATGACTTCATGTATGTACAGTAAGAGAGAATTATAGAGAATAGAAAGTACATTTTCAAAGCTCTACCGGACGGGATATATATATAGTTCAGTTTACTATATATAGCTTTACCAGATTTAACCATCTACTATATATAGCTATTTACCATATATAGCTTTATCCTTTACAGGATATAACCATTGACCAAGCTATAAATAAGCAGACTCCATAACCTAACAATCTCTCTGATCAAAAATCTAGTTTTGCACGACCGAAGCAAGCACAAAGAAATCAGATTCCACTACATTCGAGAATGTGCAGATCGAGGGCTCATCAAGATTGATTTCATCTGAACAGAGGAATAATTTGGAGACATTTTCACCAAGTCACTAGCGCGGGTAAAATTTGAAGAACTATGCTCAAACATCGGAGTTCAAATAATAAGGTAAATATAGCACAGCTTTTAGGAGGAGATTATTAAACAAAAGCTATGGTTCTTAAATTTAGTTAAGTTGTTTTTACCTTTTAAATTTCTGAATTCACGATAACGGAAGAGCCTAAATTTTGCCGGCCATTTTTGGCTAAATTTGGGCGAAGTTTTCATCCACTCTTTCTATTTTTATAATTAGGTTTGTTATTTAAAGAATTCAACTGAATCAGAAATAAAACATTAGTCTTCACCAAATCTCTCCCTCTCTCCTTTTACTTTCCGCTATTTTTTTCCTTCGAATAAATTTTCCTTCGGCTAGTTTTTTCGTCGACGTTTTTCTCCAAATTTTCAGAGTCAATTGCAAGAGTCAACAAGTGGTATCAGAGCTAGGTTAAAGCCATCGGTGGTATATCATTGCGTTGGAGCCAATTTTATCAACAGTCAAGTTGAATAGCTCAAGTGGTTAGAGCGTCGACCTAACAACACACAAGTCTCAGGTTCGAGTAGAAGAAAATGCAAAGCACGAAAATACACACATCGCGGGGTCCATCTCGGGCAGACTCACTCACTCCTCCATGCCGCCGCTATCAGAGAGGTCACCTGAGCAAGAATTGCTAGAGCAAGTTCAGGAATAAGGATGAGGACGAGCCAGCTCTCTTCATGGTTAAGTGCCATAATGTCCCCAATTTCGATTCCAAATCCATGGAGGTGGTGGTAATCGACTACGGCACCTCCAGCTAGGCGTAACAAAGGCAAGGCGGCACCAGCTAATGAGCCAATTCAATTGAAGGAGGAGCGAGTGTTCGCTCAGATTGGACGAGAAGCACGATGATTTTTCAATGCGGATCACGGGGCTCACCAACACAACATCACCACTCTCGGTGGCAGCATCAGCGAGAGCTCACCTGAGCAAGAAATGCTGGAGCAAGTTCAGGAACAAGGATGAGGATGAGCCAGCTCTCTTCATGGTTAAGTGCCATAACGTCCCCAATTTCGATTCCAAATCCATGGAGGTGGTGGTAATCGACTACGGCACCCTCCAGCTGGGCGTAACAAAGGCAAGGCGGCACCAGCTAATGAGCCAATTCAACTGAAGGAGGAGCGAGTGTTCGCTCAGATTGGCGAGAGGGACGAGAAGCACGATGATATTTCAATGCGGATCACGGGGCTCACCAACACAACATCACCACTCTCGGTGGCCAGCATTAGCGAGACAAAAATCGTGAAGCTGCAGGTCGTCCCCGATCATCTCGAGCAAGTTGTGATTTCGTTCGAGACATTCCTTGACATGAACGACCTAATGGTGGAAGAGGTGACTGGAAGACTACGGGTTGTCTACTCTTCATTGAGGAGGGGAATTGCTTACACGCCAAAGCTCCGCGACAACACCTGCGAGAGCAACGGGCCCTCCAACTCCAAAGGCGGTAAGAAGCCATGGAAAGCTCGCGGGTGCACACGCAGGAAAGATGGGGATCAAAAGAAGGAGTCGACCGATGGCAGGCCGATCCAGTGTGCTCGAACTGCGGGAAGAGAGGTCACCTGATCAAGAATTGCTGGAGCAAGCTCAGAAACAAAGAGGAGGATGAGCCAGCTCTCTTCATGGTAAGTGGGCCATATGTCCCCAATTTCGATTCCAAATCCACGGAGCCAGCTCTCTTCATGGTAAGTGGGCCATATGTCCCCAATTTCGATTCCAAATCCACGGAGGTGGAGGTAATCGACTACGACGTCGAACCCAAGGAAGAGCTCCAGCTGGGCGTAGCAAAGGTGGCACCAGCTGATGAGCCAATTCAACTGAAGGAGGAGCGAGTGTGCGCTCAGATTGGCGAGAGGGACGAGCAGCACGAGCACCGGCGATGGTGGATCCTCGACACAGGGGCAACAAACCATATGACCGAGGCTAGATCTGCGTTCTCCGAGCTCGACTCGGGGATTCACAGGACGGTGAAATTCGGCGATGGCTCCGTCGTCGAGATCGAAGGGCGTGGCACCATCCTGTTCGTCAGCAAGGGAGGCGAACACCGCAAGCTGACCGACATCTACTTCATCCCGAGGCTCAAGGCTAACCTTTTGAGCCTAGGCCAACTCGAAGAGACAGGTTGCTTCATTTCCATCGAGCACGGGCTACTCAAAATCTACAATGTTCGACGACGGCTGCGCACGCAGGTTCGACACACGACAAACCGTCTTTACATCCTGGAGTTAGAGATAGAGCAACCCGTCAGCCTCTCGGCCAAGATCGAAGAGGTATCTTGGAGGTGGTACGCAAGGTACAGGCACTTAAACTTTCCTGCTCTAGAAAAGCTACAAAAGGAGGAGATAGTGCACGGTTTGCCGGCAATCAATGGCGTGAACAAGCTGTCCGACGGGTGCCTGATCGGCAAACAGAGGTGCACACCCTTTCCGTCTCGGACATCCTACCACGCCGATGAGCCGTTGGAGCTTGTACACGATGATATCTGTGGGCCCATCAAGCCGGCGACCCCAGGCGGTAAGAGTCTCTTCCTCCTGTTAGTCGATGACAAAAGCCGCTTCATGTGGCTGACCCTGCTACAAGCAAAAAGTGAGGCGGTAGAGGCGGTTAAGTGCATTAAAGCGCGAGCGGAGGCCGAATGTGAGAAGAAGATGTGATTGCTGTATACAGACCGAAGCG
This sequence comes from Cucurbita moschata, assembly GCF_002738365.1. Classification (NCBI taxonomy): domain Eukaryota; kingdom Viridiplantae; phylum Streptophyta; class Magnoliopsida; order Cucurbitales; family Cucurbitaceae; genus Cucurbita; species Cucurbita moschata. Next base: position 1,345,841 of record NW_019268584.1, on the reverse strand, counting down.
AAGAATTCACCTCGGCAAGTTTCGGTAAGTATTGCGACGAGTTCGACATACAACGGCACCTAACGGCGCCCTACTCCTCCCAACAGAATGGAGTGGTGGAGCGCCAAAATCAGAGCATCGTCGGGACAACGAGGTCATTGCTGGTGACGGTCGGGATGCCTGGGAGATTCTGGGGAGAGGCGGTAATGACGGCCGTCTATCTCCTCAATTGGTCACCAACCCGAAGCCTCGACGAGAAGATGCCATATGAGGCCTGGTACAACAAAAAGCCAGCTGTACATCATCTCCACGTGTTCGGCTGCGTTGCATACATGAAGGTAACGCGCCCCCACCTCGCCAAGCTCGATCCCAGGGGGCTAAAGGTCATCTTCATCGGCTATGAACCCGGGAGCAAGGCGTAAAGACTCTATGATCCTGTAGGGGGTCGCACCTTCTGGCAGTGGAACGATGTGATCGAGGCAAACCACAACCCAAATCAATTCGCAGTGGAGTACCTCGTCACCGAGTCGAAAGAAGGAGGAGCCCAGCATCAGGAACCGTCACCGCCGCCAGCAAGTGCACCCCCTGAACTAGTGGAGTTTGCAACACCACGGACTGTGGATTCGACGCTGGATGCCGATCACAATGATGATCTGATGGCCAGGTACCGGAGGATAGACGACCTAGTGGGAGGAGGTGAACCACCTGGACTGGCAGCGCGCGAGCTCAAGAAGTGGCCGAACTGCATGCCATCAGTGCAGATGAACCGAACACCTTTGCCGAAGTAGAAAGGAACCCATGCTGGCTAAAGGTAATGCAGGAGGATATGACATCCATCACCGAGAACCAGACGTGGAGTCTGGAGGATATGCCGCTGGGACACCGAGCCATAGGGCTCAAATGGGTCTTCAAACTGAAGCGCAACGAAAAAGGAGACGTTGTGAAGCACAAGGTCCGTCTGGTGGCGTATGGCTACGTCCAGAAGCAAGAAGTGGACTTCGAAGAGGTATTTGTGCCGGTGGCAAGGTTAGAATCCGTCAGTCTTTTGTTGGCAATTGCGGCACATTGCTCTTGGGAGGTTCATCATATGGACGTGAAGTCTGCATTCCTTAACGGAGAGCTGAAGGAGACCGTCTACGTCCGACAACCACCTGGCTTTCTGCACAACGACAACCCTGGTAAGGTACTGCGCCTGCACAAGGCACTCTACGGGCTTCGACAAGCCCCACGAGCTTGGAACGCGAAGCTCGACAGTACTCTACTATCACTGAAGTTCAAGTGCTGTGCCTCTGAGCATGGCATGTACATGCACGGCCATGGAAAGCAGCGACTGATCGTTAGAGTGTACGTCGACGACCTCATAATCACTAGAGGCAACATGGAAGTCCTCGGAAGGTTCAAGAAGGAGATGTCAAAGAACTTCAAGATGAGCGATCTCGGTGTGCTCAACTACTACCTCGGCATCGAAGTGCAACAGAATTCTATCGGCATTTCCATCTGCCAAAGTGCGTACGCGAAGAAGCTACTGGACACAACTAGGCTTGCAGACAGTAATCCTACAAGGATGCCAATGGAGGCCCGGCTCCAACTAAGGAAGGCCGGCATTACGACGATAGTCGACTCCACCAATTACCACAGCATTGTCGGGAGTCCGCGCTATCTGGTAAACACTCGTCCGAATCTTGCTTATTCTGTTGGATATGTGAGTAGGTTTGTGGATAGTGAGATGGCCGGTGACGTTGATGATCGTAAGAGCACCAGCGGAATGATCTACTTCCTCTCAGGCGGCACGATCTGCAGGCAAGCACCAAAACAGAAGGTAGTTGCTTTGTCTTCCTGCGAAGCAAAATACATCGCCGCTTAGATGGCAGCAACACAGGGGGTCTGGCTTGCGCGACTAATGGAAGAACTCATCGGGAGAGAAAGCGATCCACCAATACTATACGTGGACAACAAAGCTACGATCTCTCTGATCAAAAATCCAGTTTTGCACTACCGAAGCAAACACATAGAAATCAGATTCCACTACAATCGAGAATGTGCAGATCGAGGGTTCATCAAGATTGATTTTATCCGAACAGAGGAACAACTTGGAGATATTTTCACTAAGTCCCTGGCGCGGGTAAAATTTGAAGAATTACGCTCAAATATCGGAGTTCAAATAATAAGGTAATTATAGCACAGCTTTTAGGAGGAGATTATTAAATAAAAGCTATGGTCCTTAAATTTAGTTAAGTTTTTTTGACCTTTTAAATTTCTTAATTCACTCTTATGGAAGAGTCTGTAGTTAAGTTGTTTTGGCCGGCCATTTTTGGCTAACTTTGGGCGAAGTTTTCGCCCACTCTTTCTATTTTTTGTAATTAGGTTTGTTGATTAAAGAATTCAACTGCATCAGAAATAAAATATCGAGTCTTCAGCAAATCTCTCCCTCTCTCCTTTTACTTTCCGCTATTTTTTTCCTTCGAATAAATTTTCCTTTGGCCAGTTTTTCCATCGACGTTTTCCTCCGAATTTTCAGAGTCAGTTGCCAAAGTCAACACTAGTACAGTGTCTAACGTCTTTTCTTTTTCTCTTGCATCTACGATACATGTTAAGTCTACCCCGCGGGGTACTTATAGACAATACATGCATCGATATAAAAGAGTGCGTAGAACCAAAATCAAATATTGTAAAAGCTTAATGACCTAAAATTGTAGTGTACTTGTCACCATGGTGTCGGACCTCCCAGTGTCTCTATTTGTGGATGCATATGCCCTAGCTTGAGCGCGAGTCTGCATCGATCTATCAGTCTTTTCTAATGCTCTCATTGGATTAGGTAGATTTTTAGTATTCTTGATCATGCAATTGATGGCAATATGATTCTCTTGGTCACATAAAAAACAAGATCTCGTCTTGGCCACACATCTTCCACCGTGCAACTTCCCACAAATCTTGCACCCTTATTCCCCCTTCCTCTAGTCCCATCCTCGCTCCTGGGGCATCTGTTCGTACGTCAGGGAGGGTGCCTCTAATTTCATCGAGGGGCAGGTCGGTCAGCGTAGCGAGGTTTACACGCTGGTGGCCGACGGTCTGAGTCCCTCGATTCATAGGGCCGTTTGTGTCCAAAAGTAACTGACTAATCTTGACGTACCACATCTCTAGGCTTTTTTAGGGCCATGGAAATTCTCAAGGCTTCATCATATGTCTTCGGGTGTATAGCTTCTACCGTACGATATATCTCCAAGTTAAGGTCCAAAACTAATTCCTCAGTCATCTTTTGTTGAGTGTCCACCAAAGACGGTGCAAATCTTTTTAATCTCATAAATTCTCTATCATATCTGTGCACTAAGTGTCCACCCATAGTTAGATGGGTGAATTCTTGTTTTTTGAGTTACTCTTCTTTGGGATAATACTGCTTTAAGAAGGTCTCCTTAAACGGATCTCATGAAATAATTCCCTCTCAAAGGTTAATAATATCTTTATTATCTGTCAACCATACTTCCACGTCCTTTTGCAGCATAAATGATGAACATGAGAGTTTTTGGTTGTTTGGACATTCCGTCAACATGAACGAAATCTACATTTGAGTTTCTTTTAGATCTCTCATAGTACAAGTGAATGGGGGGGGGGCGAGGGGGATCGTATTGCTTGAAGTCCCATAGCCAATTCGCTCCTCTGGTAGTTTGCAAACTGTTGGCTTGTTGGGTGACCACATGGCGTGCATCATGGCCTGAAACAACTCCCACATCAGACTAGTAGTGGGGTCTATTCCAGCCGCTGGTCCTATTGGAGGTGGTGCAACTTGAGACGCCACAGTTGCATTCGTCCTAGTTACTGATCCTTCTCGAGGTTGGCTCTCTTTAGCCTCACCCCTACCTCTACCTCTAATAGGGGGTCGTCCCCTTCCTCATCTTCCTCTTCCATGTCTTCTGGGCGACATGATTCTAGAAGTCAAGATAATTTTTCTTATGTTTAAGGCTCACTAATATAAGCATCAATATATCGCATAACATTAAAATCATACAATAGCGCAATCATATCACATAGTAATATTCAATCAGCATGCTACAATCAACAATATATTCTTAATTCACCATATGCAATATCATATCTTATTCTGCAACATTACATAAAATAAAATGCATGTGAATTAAGAGCATTTCATTTTCTTATCTTATGCAAGACATACCTGTTGGTGACAGGGCATCGATGATGGGACCATGGAACGTGTGAAGCGTACCTCATAGGCTAGTCTAAAAAATCTATAACCTATAGCTCTAATACAATTTGAAACTAAACCATATAACAGTGTGACGAGTGAGTTCGAAGTGTTCAAATTCAAATTAGGGAATATGCGCTACATATATACAATATATTTAACCGCATTTTTGTTTTATTTACAAATTAAACAAAAAGAAAGAATCTGAGATATTTAAATAAGATTTAAATATCTTAATCAATTATGTGTCGGAATTGATTGAGATTGGCATTTGAATTAATAGTAAATATTAATTAAATAGTTTAATTAATCATTTAATGTTACTTTAATTTGAAATTCATTATTCAAATTAATTGTTGAATTAAAATGAAGAAAGTCAAAATGTTGACTTCATTTAATGGAAAAATCCATGTTAGTGGAATTTTGAGGTGTCAAAATTTGGTTTAACCAAACTTGCATGCTTGCCAAATAAACCCCACAAGTTTGAGTGGAATTTTGAGTGTCAAAATTTGGTTAACTCAAACATGCATGCTTGCCACATAATCCCAAACATTTGAGTGGAATTTTAAGTGTCAAAATTTGGTGATCTCAAATTTGCATGAACATGCAAACATGACTCTTTAAATAGAGTGACCATGGTACATGGAAGGTCTTCTTCTTCTTGGTGAAAAACCTTGAGAAAAACCTCTCACAAACACTCTCTTCACATATACAAAATCCCTCCCAAGTTTAGTCACTCATCGGATTCCACAATCCCGTTCTAAGGCCAGAGGATAGTGGACAAGACACTAGTGGTGGTTCGAAACCGATTCGTGAGGAAAAAGGAGTTTGAACTACAAAAGGTTAGTATTTAAACTCATTAAGTTTTAGTACTTATGAACATGCTAGTTATTTACTATAATTGATGTTCTAAAAGTGCCTAAGATCCAAATTGCTTCCACATGTGTTATATTAACACCAACAATTGGTATCAGAGCAAGTTTTAGGCACTTTATTTACATTAATTTGATCATGGTGGGTACCATTTCATGAATGAAATTTGTGGTTGCTAAAGTGGATGGTTTTGGTTTTGGAATTTCTTTTATGCTTCCATTTGATACAATTATTGTAATAAGCCTAATGTGTATGGGCTTTAATGAATGAAGAAAGGTCTGTAATTTTTATGGAGTCATTAGAGTCAATTTTAGGTTGTAATTGATCGAAAATGGAAGAGATAGCAAGCTGAACCGAAGAAGATGGAAGAGGCGGTTCGGGTGTTTTTTCTGCCGTTAGGGTCCGATTCAACGTTTTTAAGGGTTGGTCCGCCTAGTTCGTGATCCTCAGGAGCGGCTCAAGTTATTTTTAATTATTAATGTAATAATTTAGTTAATTGCTTGCTTTAAAATGCCAAAACTAACCCACTTTAGTGTGTTTATTAATTATGCATTATGAATGTATGTTTTAATTAAATAGAAAATGTATATGCATAAAGTATGTCATATAGATTTAAAATCCCACCATAGGCTAAGCATGTTTCATGCATTCCAAGTATGTTATAAGTGTTATAATGTATAGTATGCATGTTTAGGGTTCCATGAGTGGTAGATATAAATTGTTATATTATTGCATGGAATGAATGATTATATAATTGTTATATAAAGCATGTTAGATGCATGTTATAGGTTATTTTCAACATCATAAAACGAGATAGACGTTAAAATCTATAATAAAGATAAGTACATGCTCACTTAGGGTTCAGAACCAAGCACGATCAATTTTAATAGTTAAAATAGGTCGATGTCTTGTAAAATTGTGCTCACAAGAAAGCTCATGTGGCACGATCTTGTCTAAGGCTGGAGGTACTTAAGTTGACGGTTTACGGAAGACCTACTACCTGGAGATCGGACCAGTACTTGAGCTTAGTTAGCGCAGTTTTATGAGCATGCTTAAGTGATGTAAAATTTAGAAAAATCACCTAGACTTAAGTTATATTTAATTAGCCAGAATATACTTAAGTAATGAGTATACCCAACCATCTAAAATACTTAGTGAGAGGAAAAAGGTGTATAACATACATCGTTTTCTTTTCACGCTCTCTGTAAAATTCACACAGTGAGATTCATGCTCGGCCTCGTGTCGCCCTGGGAGCGTCCTCCATTCGGAAGGTATTTGCATGAGTCAATAACAAGGTGAATAGAAAAAGTATTTATAGTAAGTGGGAGAAGGAAGTATATCAAATACGTCCTATGGTCTCCACCACTAGGTTGCACCGTGAGATTCCCATGTTCCACCTGCATGTTGCCCTAGAACAACTACCCATTCGGAGGGTCGTAACATGAGAGTTGAAACAACACAAACTCTAGAAATGGATAGGATTTCTTAGGTTCATTCCCAACTTTGGCTTTTTCATCCGATAGCATTGTTGGGACCGATCTATGAGGTCTGAAAATGGTGGGTCACACTTATGAAGAAATACTAAGAGTTGGTATATTCTTGACCAAAATAGCAATAACTAAGAACACTATAGGAACAAGAGTTATTCTGGGATTAGTGTTTAAGTCAAGAATGTCTTGGTTTAGTGAATGAGTGATTGACTGCCCCTCGGTAGCAGTTGCTCTAACTCACTAAAGTATCATTGCAAATTAATAATGATTTGGGTACATTATTACATTTGCTAAAACTTATTGGATTAAACAGGATTAAGTCAAATCACTAATAGAATTTTCTTTATATCACAGCATGACAAACTCAATAGTACAATTACTCGCTTCTGAGAAATTAAACGGCGACAACTACACAACTTAAAAATCAAACCTAAACACAATACTGGTCATTGATGATTTAAAGTTTGTTTTAACTGAGGAGTATCCTTCAAACCCCAGCTCAAATGCAAACCGGACAGTTCGGGATGCGTATGACAGATGGATAAAGGCAAATGATAAAGCCCGAGTGTACATTCTAGCCACCATATCTGATGTTTTGGCTAAGAAACACGATGTTATGGGTACTGCTAAAGAGATTATGGAATCTCTAAAAGGGATGTTTGGACAACCGTCCTTCTCCCTTAGACATGAAGCCATAAAATAATTTACAACTGCCGTATGAAAGAAGGGACCTCAGTTAGAGAACATGTCCTGGTCATGATGGTCCATTTCAATGTGGCAGAAGAAAATGAAGCTGTCATTGATGAGAAGAGTCAAGTCAATTTTTTCATGATGTCTCTTCCGAAGAGCTTCTTCCAGTTCTGCACCAATGTGGTAATGAACAAAATAGAATATAACTTGACTGCTCTTCTCAATGAGCTACAGACTTATCAGTCCCTCTTAACAAACAAGGGACAAACAGGAGAAGCAAATGTTGCTATCTCCAAGAAATTACTACAAGGATCGTCCTCCAAAAATAAGTTTGAATCTTCAACTTCTAAAAGTTTTTTGATGAAGAAGAAGGGTAAAGGGAAAAATAAGATTCCTACTAACCGCAAACACAAGGTTCAAAAAGCAGATAAAGGAAAATGTTTCCATTGCAACGAAAACGGGCACTGAAAGAGAAACTACCCAAAATACCTTGCAGAGAAGAAAGCCAAAAAGACACAACAAGGTAAATATGATTTACTCGTTATAGAAATATGTTTAGTAGAGTATGACAACTCAACTTGGATACTAGATTCAGGGGCGACTAATCATATTTGTTCTTTTTACCAGGAAACTAGCTCCTGGAGAATGCTTGCGGACGGCGAGATAACACTCAGGGTTGGAACAGGAGAGGTTGTCTCAGCAAGATCAGAAGGAAATTTAAAGTTGTTTTTTTGGAGATAGATTCATTATATTAGATAATGTACTTTTTGTTTCTGGAATGAAAAGAAATCTAATATCTATCTCTTGTTTATTAGAACAGTTGTATAAAGTATCTTTTGAAATCAATGAAATGCTATTTTGCAAAAGAGGTATTCATATTTGTTCTGCAAAACTAGAAAACAACTTATAAATGTTAAAACCAAGCGAAACAAAAGCTATTTTAAATACCGAGATGTTTAAAACAGCTGAAACTCAAAATAAATGACAATAGATTTCTCCTAATACCTATCTTTGGCACTTAAGACTAGGCCACATCAATCTCAATAGGATTGAGAGATTGGTTAAAAGAGGACTTCTAAATGAGTTAGAAGACAACTCTTTACCTCCATGTGAGTCTTGTCTTGAGGGTAAAATGACTAAACGATCATTTTCCGAAAAAGGTTATAGAGCCAAAAAACCTTAGAACTCGTTCATACAGATCTCTGTGGTTCAATGAATGTCAAAGCACGAGTAGGGTATGAATATTTCATCAGTTTTATTGACGATTATTCAAGGTATGACTATCTTTACCTAATGCATCACAAGTTCGAAGCTCTTGAAAATTCAGAGAGTATAAGACTGAGGTTGAGAATCTATTAGGTAAAACTATTAAAACACTTCGATCAGATTGAGGAGGAGAGTACATGGACTTAAGATTTCAGAACTATATGATAGAACATGGAATAAGGTCTCAACTCTCAGCCCTTGGTATGCCTCAACAAAATGGTGTATCAAAAAGGAGAAATAGAACTCTATTAGACATGGTTCGGTCTATGATGAGTTTCGCTCAACTACCCGATCTGTTTTAGGGATATGCAGTGGAGACTGCTACATACATTTTGAACTGGTTCCTACTAAGAGTGTTTTAGAAACACCTTATGAGTTATGGAAAGGGTGTAAAGGTAGTTTACGTCACTTCAGAATTTGGGGATGTCTAGCACATGTGTTGTTGCAAAACCCCAAGAAATTAGAACGTCGTTCAAAATTATGTCTATTCGTAGGATACCCCAAAGAGACGAAAGGTGGTTTGTTTTATGACCCTCAAGAAAATAGAGTGTTTGTATCAACAAACGCTACATTCTTAGAGGAAGACCACGTAAGAAATCATCAACCTCGTAGCAAACTAGTATTAAGTGAGACTTCTAAAGAAGCTATTGATAAAACAACAAGAGTTGTTGATAAAGCTGGTCCTTCAACTAGAGTTAATGATGGAGCTAACACTTCTGGTCAATCACATCCTTCTCAAGAGTTGAGAATGCCTCGATGTAGTGGGAGGGTTATAACTCAACCCGATCGTTACTTGGGTTTGGCAGAAACTCAAGTCATCATACCTGATGATGGCGTTGAGGATCCATTGACGTTAAACAGGCAATAAATGATGAAGATAGAGATCAGTGGATTAAAACCATGAATCTTGAAATGGAGTCAATGTACTTCAATTCAGTCTGGGAACTTGTAGATCAACCAGATGGGGTAAAACCTATTGGTTGCAAATGGATCTATAAGAGGAAACGAGACTAAACTGGTAAGGTACAGACCTTTAAAGCTCGACTACTAGCAAAGGGTTATACCCAAAGAGAGTGGGTGGATTATGAAGAAACCTTCTCTCCTGTTGCTATGCTTAAATCGATTAGAATACTCTTATCTATTGCCACATTTTATGATTATGAAATTTTGCAAATGGATGTTAAGACAGCATTTCTAAACGGCAATCTTGAAGAGAGTATCTATATGGCTCAACCAGAGGGTTTCATTGAACAGGATCACGAGCAAAGGGTTTGCAAGCTTAAAAGATTCATTTATGGGTTGAAGCAAGTATCTCGATCCTGAAATATAAAGTTTGATACTACAATCAAATCTTATGGCTTTAAACAGAATGTTGACGAACCTTGTGTTTATAAAATGATAGTCAACTCTACAGTATCTTTCCTGGTGTTGTACGTTGACGATATCCTACTCATTGGAAATGATGTGGGATTTTTGACTGACATTAAGCATTGGCTAGCGACACAATTCCAAATGAAAGATTTGGGAGAGGCTCAGTTTGTTCTTGGAATCCAAATTGTTCGAAATCGCAAGAACAAAACACTAGCATTGTCTCAGGCATCGTACATCGACAAAATGTTGATTCGATATAAGATGCAGGACTCTAAGAAAGGATTATTACCTTTCAGGCATGGAGTTCATTTTTTGAAGGAACAAAATCCTAAGAAACCTCAAGAAGTTGAGGATATGAGACACATTCCCTATGCATCAGTAGTCGGTAGTCTGATGTATGCCATGCTATGTACCCGACCCGACATATGTTATGCTATGGGAATTGTCCGCAGATATCTGTCCAATTCGGGACGTGCTCATTGGACTGCCATTAAGAATATCCTCAAGTATCTTAGGAGAACGAGGGACTATATGCTAATATACGGTGCTAAGGATCTGATCCTTACAGGGTACACTGACTCAGATTTTCAGACCGATGTAGATTGGAGGAAATCAACATCAAGATTTGTCTTCACTCTAAACGGAGGAGCAATAATATGGAGAAGCATAAAGCAAGGTTGCATTGCTGTTTCCACCATGGAGGCTGAATATGTTGCTGCTTGTGAAGCAGCGAAAGAATCTATATGGCTTAGGAAGTTCTTAACTGATTTGGAAGTCGTTCTAAATATGCATCTTCCCGTCACTCTTTATTGTGATAAAAGTGGAGCAATTGCAAATTCAAAAGAACCAAGAAGCCATAAGCGAGGAAAACATATTGAGTGCAAATATCATCTCATAAGGGAGATTGTGCAACAAGGAGATATGGTCGTCACACAGATAGCTTCAAAGCACAACATTGCTGATTCATTTACAAAGCCCCTCACGGCTAAAGTGTTTGAAGGGCACCTAGTGAGTCTAGGACTACGAGTTATGTAATCTAGGGAAAGTGGGAGAAAAGGCATGAGTATGTGATGCCCTAGTTTATTGTATTTCTCTCTACTCAACATTATAAAACCCCACTAGAGTTTTAGTCCAAGTGGGAATTTGTTGGATTTTATGTCCTAAAACTCATAGTTTGTAAACAAAAACATATTCTATTTTCAATAAAGTTATTATTGTTGTTTATTCAGTAAAGATTGTTATTGAATAAAGTGAACTTTACGATCATTAATCTAAATTCAATAAACTATATGTAGAGACATAAGAGTGGATCAAGTTCAAGTATATAGTCAAAATGATCTATAGTATAAGAATAAGGCTGAGTACCTTATTCTGGGGACACTATGGATGCGGCCCACTTTTGTATATGATATAAACAATGTGATCACTAAATTGTACATGTGAAGACATGTGAGTGGGGGCGTCCCATGCAATGAGTATTGCATAAGATCGACCATGAAGGAAACCACTCTCACTTTATAATGTCGTTTACTGTTGAGACTGATTTTCTTTTCATTCGATAACCTAGGTAACTCGATTTTAATCCTGAGCTAACCATGAACTCCTGTTTATTCGGAATTATCCTTAGATTTGCATGGGTGAGAGTGGCTCTAGTTCGTCGACTCAATAGGCCTCCCATTTCAGGGGTAAGACTGGGTGAATGGCTGGGGACATGGGGTGCAAGATGGAATTTACTCCTACCCACTTTTAGGGATAGAAGAAAGGTAGTTCCCTTAAACAGTGACACCAGGTCTTGAACAAGGGACCCCACCCTCTCATTGGCCTGAGAGAGATTCAGTTTACTGGTTGGACCACAAACCAATTGTTCATTAGAGCATCAGTGAGACATAAGGAACAAGAAGTAACTTGAGGGGTAAAACGGTAAATTGACCCAACTCTAGTTACGAACAACCTGTATAGGATCGACTTACTAATCATGGTTATATCAAATGGACAGAAATATATCTATAGTGAGGGGAGTGCAACTACTAGGCTATAGTGGAGTTTCCTAGTAGTTAACGAATGTTGGTTAACAAGGTTAATGAGTTTAGCCGGTTAATCTTGGATCGATGGAGCCCATGATCTATAAGTCCATTAGGTCTCCCTGCTAGCTCATATCAGACTAAATCATAGAACAGTGTGACGAGTGAGTTCGAATTCAAATTAGGGAATATGCGCTACATATATACGATATATTTAACCGCATTTTTGTTTTACTTACGAATTAAACAAAAAGAAAGAATCTGAGATATTTAAATAAGATTTAAATATCTTAATCAATTATGTGTCGGAATTGATTGGGATTGACATTTGAATTAATATTAAATATTAATTAAATAGTTTAATTAATCCTTTAATGTTACTTTAATTTAAAAATCATTATTCAAATTAATTGTTGAATTAAAATGAAGAAAGTCAAAATGTTGACTTCATTTAATGAAAAAATCCATGTTAGAGGAATTTTGAGGTGTCAAAATTTGGTTTAACCAAACTTGCATGCTTGCCAAATAAACCCCACGAGAGTGGAATTTTGAGTGTCAAAATTTGGTTAACTCAAACATGCATGCTTGCCACATAATCCCAAACATTTGAGTGGAATTTTAAGTGTCAAAATTTGGTGATCTCAAATTTGCATGAACATGCAAACATGACTCTTTAAATAGAGTGATCATGGTACATGGAAGGTCTTCTTCTTGGTGAAAAATCTTGAGAAAAACCTCTCACAAACATTCTCTTCACATATACAAATTCCCTCCCAAGTTTAGTCACTCACCGGATTCCACAATCTCATTCTAAGGCCAGAGGATAATGGAGAAGACACTAGTGGTGGTTCGAAATAGATTCGTAAGGAAAGAGAAGTTTAAACTACAAAAGGTTAGTATTTAAACTCATTTAGTTTTAATACTTATGAACATGCTAGTTATTTACTATAATTGATGTTCTAAAAGTGCCTAAGATCCAAATTTCTTTCGCATGTGTTATATTAACACCAACATGAGAATCATGCTACAACTCTCTTTTCTGTATCTTAGAAGGCTTGCCCATCTTATGCAATGGAATGATCGGTGTCTTGAGGTGAGGCGCGACCTCAAAAGTAAATCTGAGATGATCGTATGGCTAGATCTGAATACATAACTCTGCCTGAACATCATCTGTGGAGGTTAGCTGACAACCCTCTCATGGGACCATACATCCACTAAAATCGAGGGTTGCAATCCCCTGTGTGCCGGTTGTTGGGTTTTATGTCCTAAAACTCATAGTTTGTACACAAAAACATATTCTATTTTCAATAAAGTTATTATTGATATTTATTCAGTAACAATTTTTATCGAATAAAGTGAATTTTACGATCATTAATCAAAATTCAATAAACTAAGAACACTCTAACTATAGTATGATTACTTGAACTATATGTAGAGACATAAGAGTGGATCAAGTTCAAATATATAGTCAAAATGATCTGTAGTACAGGGATAAGGTTTTGTATCTTATCCTAGGGACGCTATAGATGCGGCCCACTTTGTATATGATATAAACAATGTGATCACTAAATTGCACATGTGGAGACATGTGAGTTGGGGTGTCCTATGCAATGAGTATTGCATAAATCGAACCATGAAGAAAATCACTCTCTCTTTATAATGTCGTTTACTGTTGAGACTAATTTTTTCATTCGATGACCTATGTAACTCGACCTTAATCCTGAGCTAACTGTGAACTCTTATTTATTTGGAATTATTCTTAGATTTGCATGGGTGAGAGTGGCCCGAGTTCGCCGACTCAATAAGCCTCCCATTTCGGGGGTAAGATTGGGTGAATAGTTGGGAACATAGGGTGCAAGATAGAATTCATTCCTATCCGCTTTTAGGGATAGTAGAGAGGTTGTTCCCGTAAGTACTGACTCCAGGTCTTGAACAAGGGGCCCCACCCTTTCATTGGGCTGAGAGGGATTTGGTTTGGTGGTTGGACCACAAACCAAAGGATTAGTGGGACTTAAGGAACAAGAAGTAACTTTAGGGGTAAAACGGTAAATTGACCTAACTCTAGTGATATGAACCAAGAGACATCAATCATACAATATACTTCAATGAAGATGTGAAGAAAATATTGTTGAATTATCAAAAGATATTTTAATTCATGCCACACTGAAGAAGAATGAAGGTTCATGTTATAAATTCTGGGTGGATTATAATTTAGAATTATTGTATTTCATTAATGTATTTAAAGACTGTTTATTTACTTTAGGTTAGAATTACATAATGGTTAATTATGGTCATTTAGTATGAATGTTACGACTCTTGGAATGTCTTTAATAGTTTCATTTTGAGGCTATATAAAGTCATGTATGTTGTATTTGTAAGGAGACTTGAAAATATAGTAAAAGAAGCATTTGTGTTTTATATAGGTGTTTGCTCTAATATGTAGAGAGCCTTTTGGAGTTTGTACACCATCTTCTCACTTCCGTTTTTCTCATAGCCTTTTTGTTGTTCAATAAAAATATTTTCTTTTAACTCGCCATATAGAAAAGCTGATTTGACATCTAATTGATAGAGTTTCAAACTTTTTTGGGCGGCAAATAAATCATTCTCACAGTATCCATTCTGGCTATAGGTGCATATACTTCCGTATAATCAATTCCATGCTCTTGTGTGTAGTTTTTTACCACCAATCTTGCTTTTTATTTTAATCAACTTCTCCAGACTCATTTAGCTTGGTCTTATAAATCAATTTCTCTCCTATTCGCTTTGCTCCTGTCGGTCGAACCACTTAGTTTCATGTTTGATTTTTTTCAATGAATTTTATTTCTTTATCCATAGCCAATCTCCATTTTGAGCTTTTGACAGCTTCTTCAAAATTCACAGCATCTGAAATCATCATAAATGCCATGTTTTCTTCATCCTCTTTAGATAAGTCTTTATCGGAATTATAATCTGTTAACCATATAGGTTGATGTCGATTTTTCCCCTCCCTTATTATCAATTTTGGTGCAGCAACTACTAGAAATTTTTTTTCAGAAACTAGTTCAATTGTTTGAGCAACAAGTTTGGTTGGTTCTTTCGTGATTTCTCCTTCTTCATTTTTAGCATCTGGTTCAATTTTTTCAGCAATCGATTTAGTCGTTTTCTCCATGTTTTCTCTTTCTTCAGCTGTTATGCTAATGATGGTAATCACATAATATTGGATTTGACCCAAGATTGAAATATGTCAAAATAAGTAAAAGAGGCAAAGGAAAAACTTGAGGGGCGAGAGCTTTTGGAACAAAGTAATCTTAAGCACTTGACTTTTCAATTCTCTTTCGTTGTTGTGTTGTTGTGAAAAAAGCATACTTCTCATTAGTATTTATAAACTTGAGGGGCGAGAGCTTTTGGAACAAAGTAATCTTAAGCAATTGACTTTTCAATTCTCTTTTGTTGTTGTGTTGTTGTGAAAAAAACATACTTCTCATTAGTATTTATAGTGGAGAAAGCAGTAACTTGTTTCCTAAACTTTCTACCAAGCAATCAACCACTAAATCATCCTAATAAGCATAAGGCTTGGTCCACAACCACAAATCTTGGTATACAATTTGGCAAGTGCTACCATTTCTCCTACAATTGCTCCAAAAGTTAGTAACTTTTTTTACTAAGTCTATTAACAATTTTCCTGAGGTTACTCTCCATAAGCTAGTAACTTGTTCTACTAAAACTATTAACAATTCTCCTAAAGTTACTATATAAGTTAGTAACTTATTCTACTAGCTCAAGTTTATTAGCTCACAATCCCCTTGGTAAACTTAATTTTGTTTGAGATTCTTCACTCCCAGCAATTCTCGCATCCCTACAAACTTAACCCATGTAAGGGCCTTGGTTAGAATGTCTCCACGTTGCTCTCTAGCGCATACGAACTCCAAAATGATTTTTCTCTTCTCAACACACTCACAGATGAAGTGTAAGCAAGTGTAATTCTATTACCTGCTTCCGTCAATACTAGATTCTTCATGAGTGCAATTGTAGATTTGTTGTCGACGTAGAGATTTATCGGCTTTAGTTCACTTCTAGTCACTTCTCTCAACAAATTTCTCAGGCACAATACTTGACACGACGCCGTGGTTGTGCCATGAACTCGAACTCACAAGAAGATAGTGCCACAGTTCATTGATTTAGATATTGCCAAGAGATCAAATTTTTGTTGAGATAAAACGTCATTCCTGTTGTGTGTTTCCTATCATCAATGTCTCTTGCTAAATCACTATCTGTAAAACTGACTAGTTCTTTAGGACCTTGCCCTCTTTGATACTTCAACCCGTAGCTTGTGGTTCCATTCACATAGTGGAGAATGTGCTTAATTGCTTGATGATGCATCATAGTAGGCCTTTTCATGTACCTACTCATTATTCCAATAGCATATGAAAGGTCCAGACGAGTATGAGTAAAGTACCTTAGCCTTCGGAAGACACACCTATACTTAGTGGAATTCACCAAGTTTCCTTTAGCATCTTTCCAGAGTTGTAACTTTGCTAACATGGAATACTTGGTCGAGTTGCACTCCTCCATCTTAAATTGCTGCAACAACTTCTTAAGCATAGGCCAATTACTTTAGCATGATGCAATCTTTCCTTTAGTCTACTTCAATACCGAGATAGTACGTGAGCAACCCAAGATCAATCATCTCAAATTCTTTCATCATTTGCTACTTGAACTCTTTGACATCTTCCACACTTGTACTAGTGACGATCAAGTGATCAACGTACATGCCAACAATGAGCGTTTAAGTCCCATTGTTTCTTGTATACAATGCTTGTTCTTGCGAGCACTTCATGAAGTTTAGAATCTTCAAGCTCTTGTCTAGACGGCCTTTGACAACTTGTAAACTTTGTGCTCTTCGAACTTGATGATGGACTCTTTATGTTGGGCAACATATACGTCTTCTTGGAGGTCACCATTTAGGAATGACGATTTGACGTCCAAGTGATGACCTCGCACCTGTGTTGAAATGCTAGGGAAAGAATCTACCTTATAGTGTCCAATCTAACCACAATCGCAAAAACCTCCTTCAAATTAAACACCCACTTTAAACCGACGGCCTTTTGTCCGGACGGTAAGTTAGTTAATGCCAACGTCTTGTTCTTCTCAATGGATTCAAGCTCTTTTTGCATGGCCTCCTGCCACATCGTCTCAGTTGCTGCCTCACAATAGGTTGTCGGCTCCTCGGCCGCTAGAAACACTAACTCATCAGGATCCAATTCTTATTCAAGTGTATCCGCATAAATTTCAGCAAGAGAATGAAACTTCTTTGGTTCATCCTCTGTTATGGATTCCCCTGTGCTCTTGCTTGAGCTCTCTTATTCTGGAGAGTCCATCATGCCTTTCGGTGTGATCGGTGATGACATGTGTGGACTTGTTGTGTTAGATAAATCTCTATTTTAGGTTAAAAGTCCTTCCTAATTTTTAGTTGCTATTTTATAGTTAAAGCCGCACAATTAAAGTTAGTGGATTGGCTTTAATTAAGTCGTCGCTCCTTTCTATTTTTAGGATATACTTGTTATTTAAATATCCCAATTGAATAAGAAATAAAATCATCAAGTCTTCAGCGCAGAATCTGAAATACTGTCTCTCGATTTGTTTTTCCGTTATTTTCTTCTTCCAAGATTTTCGTTCGGCTTTTTTCCTCGTCAACGATTTCCTCCGATTTGCTCAGTCAAAACCAACAAGGGGTATCAGAGCCTAGTTTAATCCACCGGTGGTATATCATTGCGGAGGAACTAACTTTATCAAAAGCCAAGTTGAATAGCTCAATTTGTTAGAATATCGACCTAACAATGCTGGCGTCTCTCTCCACCAAGCGCACCGCGCAATCGGCCTGAGAGGGGATCAAATCCCGCCGGGTTGGTGTCTAGGGAGTGTGGGAGTCAAACATCGAGCACCTGCAGAATGAGCTCTCAGAGATCAGCTTTAAGGACGTAAAATTCATCAATCATTTTTCAATGCAGATCACGAGTCTCACTAACAGCATCACCACTCTTAGTGAGAGCATCAACGAGACAGAAATCGTGAAGAAGATGCATCAGGTCGCCCCTGATCACCTCTAACAAGTCACAATTTTGATCGAGACATTACTTGACGTGAATGACCTAACAATGAAAGAGATGACTGGAAGGCTGCGCAACATCGAGCAGGTGAAGAAGAATGTCACTTTCATTATCAACAAGAAGGGTCGTCTACTCCTCACTGAGGAGGAATGGATTGCACGCCTGAAGCTCCACGACAACTCCGGCAAGAGCAATGGGTCCTCTAGTAGCAAAGGTGGTAAGAAGTCATGGAAATCTCGGGGGCACACGTGCGGGAAAGAAAAGGATCAAAAGTAGTCGACTGATGGTGGGCCGATCCAGTGCTCAAACTGCGGGTAGGAAGACCATAAGAGCAAGAGTTGCTGGAGCAAGCTCAGGAACATGGAGAAGGCCCATGTGGCCCAATCCAAGGAAGAAAAGTTGGCTCTTTTCATGGTGAGCGCATCGGTTCTATCCGACATACCCGACGTCCCTAATTCCGATTCAAAACCCACGGAAGTAACTGACAACGTAACTGCTATGGTGAGCGTCGTCAGTGAGGGGTAGATAGATCTCGCAGAAAAGCTTAAGCTAGGCGTGACAAAGGCACCGGCTGGGGAGCCAATTCAGCTAAAGGAGGAGCAAGTGTTCGCTCAGATCGGCGAGAAGGGCGAGCAGCACGAGCATCGGTGATTTGTCATCAACATCGGGGGCAACAAACCATATGATTGAGGCCAGGTCTACATTCTCCAAGCTTGACTTAAAGATTTGCAGGACGGTGAAATTCAGCAATGGCTCTGTCGTCGAGATCGAAGGGGCGCGACACCATCCTGTTCGTCAGCAATGGAGGTGAGCATTGCAAGATGTCCAACGTCTACTTCATTCCGCGGCTTAAGGTTAACCTTGCGAGCCTGGGTCAACTCGATGAGGCCGGCTGCCACATTTTCATCGAGCGCGGACTACTCAAAATCTACGATGATCGACGATGGCTACTCATGCAAGTTCGGCACGGCAAACCGCCTCCACATCTTAGAGTTGGAGATAGAGCAACCGATCAGCCTCTTGGCCAGGACCGAAGAAGTAACTTGGAGGTGGCACGCAAGAAAAGGGCACCTAAACTTTCTGGCTCTACAAACAGTAGTTTTATATCTTTAGGACCTCACACACTCAACTCACTGATTTTACACTCAGGAACACTCGTGCTTAGCACACAAAGGTAGACTATTTGGGAAAGTGACTAATTTATGATCAAGGAAGGTAATATGGATAAAGCAATTCTGATATAGTGAGCTATTCAAGACAATCAAGACAAGGTAATTATGTAGTAACAACAAAATAAAACAAGAAATGAAAAAATAAATAAGGGACAAAGATATTTTTGGATATAATTGCACACTGAAAAATAAAAATAAAAAATTCCAAAAAGAAAGGACGTGAAGATTTTAAGAACGATCTAACTCTCCTTTTTACAGAATTTGGGAAATTTAGAAGTTATCCTCAAGCGTAGATTATGAGAAAGAAAAAAAATATCAAACAACACGGTTCTAGATTTAGATGGATTAAGAAAAAAATGTGAATCAAAGTTTATTTGATCTTCATATAAACATGTAAATGATCTAAAAAAAATGATAAAGATCGTTTATAATCACAATCGTAAGAACAAATATGATAAGATTTTTTTTTCAAGATCTAAACGTGCTCTTTAGGAAGAAAATGAGAATAAAGTGAAAAGTTGATGAATAATGGCGGAAATGACAGCAAGAAAAATAAATGGACAGATTTAAAGAAAAGATAAACAATAGCATAAATGAAAAATAAAATCAGTTCTAGAGTCGGCCACAAAGATGTAAACCTGGCTTTGATACCAAATTGATAAGAGAACCCTAATTCTCAGTCCAACGATCCTAGCTTTTGTTGAAGCAAGAACCCTTGAATCAAAGTAATTAACACCTCCTTATACAAAATTCGGATCAACCAAGAGATAAGGCTAGAATTAGATTACCTCTTACGATCGAACATCTAGAAACAAGATTTGGAAACCTTGTTCTAAATTGAGTCACTCCGCAATTCGAACTTGATCAGGGCTTGATTGAATGGCTCGGAAACAATTCTACCACAAGAATTGCTTGAAACTTAGAAATGACAAATATGATGCTTATATTTTTAAGGGAAACGTCTCAATTTGAGATCTGAATTATATTCATCCACCAATCTGATTTTTACATAACATATTGTGGGTATTTATAGTCTCTTGATAAAAGACGTTTGTGGCCGGGATTTATTCTCGATCCCCTTTAATCTCCACAAAAGACGAAGTCAAATTGGCCATTTGATCCTTACATATTTTATGAAATTAAAAATAATACTTTCCAACAAATGTTGATGTGCTTGAGTGACTAAGGCGACAGATTTGAAATAAATTGAGCTCTCCCAACATAGGTTTGAACTTTGTTGTTGACATTTTTGAATCTTCATACCATTTTTTGAATCTTCTCGACAATAGGTCCATTTGGAACATCGTGATTCTTATTAAACGATTAAGCGCATTCAAGCGCGAGCAGAGGCCAAATGCGGGAAGAAGATGCAAGTGCTGCGCACAGACCTTGGTGAGCTTCAGTAAGTACTGCGACGAGCTCGGCATGCAGCGGCACCTAACGACGCCCTACTCCCCTAGTAGAATGGGATGGTGGAATGCCAAAATCAGATCATTGTTGGGACAACAGGGTCATTGCTGATGATGGCTGGGATGCCCGGAGGTTCTGGGAAGAGGCGGTAATGACAATTGTCTACCTCCTCAATCGGTCGCCAACACGAAGCCTCGATAGGAAGACGCCACACGAGGCCTAGTACAATAAGAAGCCAGCAGTATATCATCAACGAGTGTTCGGCTGCATCGCATACATGAAGGTCGTGCATCCCCACCTCACCAAGCTCGATCCCAGGGGGTTGAAGGTCATCTTCATAGGCTATGAACCCAAGAGCAAGGCGTACAAGCTCTATGATCCTGTGGGGGGGGGGGGCGAGTTCAAGTGTCGCACGACGTTGTCTTCGACGAGACCACCTTCTAGCAGTGGAATGACGTGATCGAGGCAGACTAAAACCCAAATTCATTCACAGTGGAGTACCTCATCACAGAGTCGAGAGAAGGAGAAGCGCAACATCGGGAACCATCACCGCCGCTAGCAGCTTCACCGGGCACGCCTACACCAACCCCAACCTCAACTTCGGCTACACTCCCTTATCGAAAAAACGTTACAGGTTATTTTTTAGTTAATTTTATTGGGTTAATTTTAGTGGGTTTTAAACTCAAAAGTCAATTGTAAAGGAGTTGAAAATGAGAAGCTAGATTTATTTTAGGAAATGGTGGGTTTTATGGGTTAGGAAACAGTGGAATTCTGATGGCTATATTTAGTTTTAGGAGAGCTTATAACTATGTCGTATTTTCTATTTTGAAGGGTAGAGGAAAAAAAAACAGAGAAGTGATAGTAGAAGGTTTTCCAGATAAAACAGAGTATTCTTTGTCTCCTTCTATCATTAGTGTGTGTGAGATTTATTTCACAAATTTGCGAGTTTTCTTTAACAAATTGGTATTAGAGCCAATGGCGAATGTGATAGGCCAAATGCCGCTACCACGACTAAGAAAGACAAACGACGAGAATTGAAGCATTCAAATGAAAGCTCTTCTCGATTCTCAAGATTCATGGGAGGTGGTCGAAGAAGGTTTCGAAGAACCAAAAGATACCACGAGTTATACAGCGGCACAAAACAAGGTGTTAAAAGAGTTGCGATCAAAGGACAAGGCGACACTATACATGTTGTTCCAAGTCGTTGAAGAGTCGGGCTTTGAGAAGATTGCCAGTACAACTAAGAAGATTGGGACACTTTAGGAAAAGTGTTCAAAGGAACCGACCGAGTCAAACAAGTGCATCTCCAAACTCTTCGTGGCGAGTTGGAGAGCATGAAGATGAAGGAGTCAGAAAGTGTATATGACTACATCACACGTGTATAAACTGTGTTAAACTAACTTGATATGAACCAAGAGACATCAATCATACAACATACTTCAATGAAGATGTGAAGAAAATATTGTTGAAATTATCCAAAGATATTTCAATTCAGGCCATATTGAAGAAAAATGAAATGTCAGGTTATAAATTTTGGGTAGATTAGCATTTAGGGTAATTTAGAATTATTGTATTTCATTAATATATTTTAAGACTTTTTATTTACTTTAGGTTACAATTACATATTGGTTAATTATGGCCATTAAGTATGAATGTTACAACTTTTGGAATGCCTTTAATAGTTTCATTTTAAGACCATATAGAGCCATGTATGTTGTATTTGTAAGAGACTTGAAAATATAGTAAAAGAAGCATTTGTGCTTTCTTTAGCCAATGACTAAGTTTCCTTACGATTCTATATAGTTTAGGTTGCATGTAGAATCATTCAAGCTCGACATGATCAATCTTGCTTGTGGAATGATTCGAATCTCAAACAAGTGTTC
>NW_019268584.1:1318593-1322695 GCF_002738365.1 Cucurbita moschata | reverse complement strand
TAGTTTAGGTTGCATGTAGAATCATTCAAGCTCGACATGATCAATCTTGCTTGTGGAATGATTCGAATCTCAAACAAGTGTTCTTGCGTTGAGATATTTGATTAACAAGAATCATTCAAGCTAGACATAATCGATCTTACTTGTGGAGTGATTCGAATCTCAAACAATGTTCTTGCCTTGAGATATTCGATCAACAAGGTAATCTGAATCTTACTCCCCTTGTTGTGATTCTTTATCTTCTCATTTAGTATCAGAGCTTCAGGCTCAAGATCGAATATATGTTTCCTTGGCATTTTTTTTCTCAATTTGATTTTTATTTATTTTTATCTTTTTATTTTTTAGTTGACCCAAGGTTTAAAATCGAATATTGGCTCTATTAAAAATTTTGAGAGGTGAGAATGAGAGCTTTATTTGTGTAAATGAGTGTAAAAAGAGTGGCCTAAAATTCCTTGACTGTATACCCATGAAGAGAGTGTTGTGAGGTCCTTTGTATTTCTATAACTTATTTTTTGCAGCAAAGTTTCACAAATAGATTCGAGGAATTCTCTTGAAGAAGTGGAGAATGATATAAACCAAGAGACATCAATCATACAATATACTTCAACAAAGATTTGAAGAAAATATTGTTGAAATTATCAAAAGATATTTTAATTCATGTCATATTGAAGAAAAACGAAGTTTCATGTTATAAATTTTTGGTAGATTACAATTGAGAGTAATTTAGAGTTATTTGTATTTCATTAATATATTTTAAAACTTTTTATAATTACATATTGGTTAATTATGACCATTAAGTATGAATGTTACAACTCTTGGAATGCCTTTAATAGTTTCATTTTGAGGCTATATAGAGACGTGCATGTTGTATTTGTAAGGGACTTGAAAATATAGTAAAAGGAGCATTTGTGCTTTCTTTAGCCAATGACTAAGTTTCTTTGCAATTCTATGTAGTTTAGATTGCATGTAGAATCATTCAAGCTCGACATGATCAATCTTGCTTGTGGAATGATTCGAATCTCAAACAAGTGTTCTTGCATTGAGATATTTGATCAACAAGAATCATTTAAGCTAGACATGATCGATCTCGCTTATGGAGTGATTCGAATCTCAAACAATGTTCTTGCCTTGAGATATTTGATCAACAAGGTAATCCGAATCTTACTCCCCTTGTAGTGATTCCTTATCTTATCATAACTCAACCGAAATGGAGAAATGTTAGCCAAGACGCAGGTTGTGGAGAAAATTTTGAGGTCATTAACCAACAACTTTAAGAATGTTGTATGTGCAATAGAGGAGTCAAAGGATCTAGCAACGTTCACTGATATGAATTCAACTACTAACCCTTTGCATGTCCCCGAAGGACCAATTACAAGAAGCAAGGCTAAGAAGATGCAAGAGGCCTATACATTGCATCTTCAAAGGCTAGCTAGTGTACAAGTTGAAACAAAGACTTTTATGCCCAAAAATCTTTATAGCATTCGCATGTCAAATCAAGAAAATAATGGAGTGGCTGACATTGGAAAGTGATTAGAAGACTTTGCCTTTGGTGGTTGAACTACCAATTAAGACAATTTATGTTTGCCTTATTTTCTTCACTTTCTATTTATAAGCTTTTATTGGTAGTTGTAATTTGTAGTTAGTATAGATGAACTTCATTATCTTTGAATTGTCTTGTCAGCCTATTTAAAGGCATGTAATATTCATGCTTAAGGATCACTGTGAAATACAACAAAAACCTTTATGTTTTCTTAATACCTTTTTGGTGTTATTCTTTTTCAAACCTTTTAGGTTTGATGTTTAAACCAATTTATTGAATTAGTTTTGATCAAGCTAATTCTGGAGTGTCATGACCCAATATTTTACTACGGACCCTGACTAATGACAACACACAAATGCACAAAGTGATTTAAATATGAAATAGAAAAAAACTCCTTAAATTCCAATAAAGTTTTTGAACGACAAACAAATAGAACACTTGACGGTTTGGAAATAAATTTCGAAAGATTGCAAATACAAAATAAAGACTAGACTGATGCCCTGCGACAACCCATTCCTTTGTGACAATCCCCGTCTCCATCATGCCCGCCCTTGACCGACGTCTCGCGCTCCTGAAAAAGGAAAACATAGCAAGGATGAGTATAAAATTTATACTCAGTAAGGCACCTACTTGTAGGCTCTCTTTGCATTCTAACTTAACAGGTTCCCACGGTTTCCTAATTTGGTTCTAGGGCATCTGGTTCTAATCTTAGTCCCTTGGAGCTTGCCCATTGGGTTTCACCGGTTCATCGTCCTTTCATTAGACACCTAGAGGTTCCTTACGCCAAGCTAATGTGGTCGGTATCTCTCTATGAGGTGCTACCTCTACATGGCTATCTGGGACTACATGGTATCTAGCCTACGGGTGTACTGAATACTCCTAAGCCCATAGAGTCCCCCTATGGGGGGCACGACCCAACCCGTTCCCATGCAGCTAATGGGCTGCATGACGTGGGGACACATTTCCCATGCAAAATGGCTAAGAGCAATAAGGATCGATTAGGGACCCTTGGTCCTCCTACGAAGCTATAGATACCATTCTCACACTAGCAATCTATGAACACTCATGAGGTACCTTGTTGCCGTGGTAATTCGCTAAGTTCCTATGGGAACGTTATGTCTGGCTAGAGCGACATATCACTTCTAACAGTAATTCCCTAAGCTTATCATAGAAATGGGCCCTAGCAATTAACAAAGTATGCATGCAACCGTCTTCTAACATCATAATATATAAGGCATGTTGGCTTAACGGGGCGATGGCCTCCATCAAGCACCCAGAACACGAAGTTCGTGCTCAATGGGGCGAATTCATCCATCAAGCACCCGGAACGCGGAATACACAATTTCAACATAAATTAAACGCATGCATACGTACGGCGAAAGCTTAAAGCATACAAGCAACACTTAGATAATTCACCGAATACATTCATAACAATCAATCTGGCTAATCTCATTCATGGAGAGCTAGTCTGATGTAAAATTACAAGCATGCATGCAATCCGAGCGAATCCTACAAGTATTTCTTCCTAAATACCGGGTGGTAACTTACCTGGTTGACGCATGCCTTTTTGCTAGCGTTTCTTTGCCCGTGAGGTGTCCAAAAATACTGATTTTCTTAAATTAGGTCCCTATTCACGTAAAAAAAGTATTAGAACTAGAACCGAGACAAAAATTAGGCAAACGAGGGCAAACGGGCCAAAACGGCCGTTTCACGCGCGATCACGGGCTGGCAATGCGCTCGCCACGTGCGTGGGAGTGCGCCAGTCACAGGCCGCACTCGGCCTACCATGTGTGGCAACTTCTGCGCAGTCGCGAGTCAGCCGGTCCGGTTCGGCTTGGGCTTTGCAGGCGACACGTGTCATCGCCTTGTTGGAGCTGCGTTGCTCCAGCCAACAGTCGACACATGTTCGGTGCTTGTCACGCCACCCTCCGTCGCTCGTCGACCGAGTTTTTTTTTTCATCTCTGTCCTCTGCAATCCGTAACACAGTATCCCCTTTCCGATTTTCATATCTTTTGATTCGTAGTTTGGATCGATATGATTTCTTCGGCAAACTTCTAGATCCTGTTACAGGCTACGTCCTAGTATTTTTTTCGTAATTTTTTTCTTGACTACCAGACGGGTTAAGAGCATCGGAAGTTCGCTCACCGTTCTCAGATCTCCGCCTTCGGGTTGAGATCTTAGCCAAACTTCTTCACAGATCATGAGTAGAGTTGTTCCTAGGTGAATATCTCAGCATTTTAGGACTCGATTCACATAAGAAAAGCTCAGATTTAAGAAATGTTGTTCAGAACCTTACCTCGCGAAACGTTCTTGGATCTTGACGGAGCGTCGGCCTCGCTAGCCTCTCAGTCCTTGTACAAGTCTCGTCTGAAGGTAGATTCCGACGGTGGTCCAATAAACTTCACGACTAATTCGTCTCCGTTTTCTCTCTAACTCTCTTTTTCCTTTGCAGGGGATTTGACAAGGTTTCCTTAGAAACCCTATTATGGTTGAAGGGACAAAATGACATTTTTGCCCCTCAGTTGACTTAGCCCCCTTTTTCTTTTTTTTTTTTTTTTTTTTTT